>NW_026728068.1:0-300000 GCF_030684315.1 Stegostoma tigrinum
TTGCAGAAGCAGTGAAGCAGTTGCTTCATGTGATTGCTGTTGTCTGGATTGGTGCTCACTGCACTGCCAATTGGGGTATCTTCCTGAGGCAACCCTGACATAATCCTACAGCAAATCCCAACAGTTTCCTTTCACAGTATTAGATCCCAAATACCATACAACAGGTTTAATCTGTCGTCACATCAAATTTACTTGTCAATTACTCCTTCAGTTTCTGACAAACTTAGGTTTCCACCCACTACACAGTGTGACATGTCAACATTTTCACAGCTGCAACTGGTCACAAAACACCAAATAAATCATTTTACTTGTGCACATGATCACATTTTTAATTTCTGGCACTCTTATCTTATTTTGGCTGTGAGGGGGAGCCAGTGGGTAGATGAGGAGTAAAGAGGTCAAATAAAGAACCTCTACACTGGGACAGACAATAAACATCCCAAAAGAGAGGATTTAAGTTTAACTTCCTCATCTCTGGCAAAGAAACTCAAGCTCTTTACAGACTATTGACAATTCAACCCTCACAAGCACAGCTTGTAACTCAAAGTTTGATTCGGAGCACTGATGTAGGAATTTGTCATTGCTCAAATTCACTGAAGCTTAAGGTCAGATTAGTCACCAGTGGCTGTTTTGCTGAAAAAAAATCATTTTTCTTTCCTGCTCTTTTAACAGTTCTGAGTTTCCTTAAAGACCTGGACAGAATAAGCTCAGGATTAATTCCAGGTCTCTGCCTGACTCCATGGATACACATGGCAAATGGCCAATTTAGATAATTCAAAATGCAAATTATTCAATGGCAATATTGTATGGGAGAAATACCAAGGCTCGGACACGGGGAGCAGGTCACATTCTTAATTGATAACATATTTCTTCAAATGTCACAGACGTTTGGAGGACACTTCAATGAACTTGGAGGAAGTTTGTGGGGAGGGTGCAGCTGAAGTAGGAAGGAGGAACACAGAGAAGTGCTGAGGTGGGGTAGAGGAGATTAACCCATTGCTTTAGTATTTTTACCAGAGCCACATTGTCCAGAAATATAACCTCAATATTGATCTGAAAACAATTTCCCATCTCAGTGTTTTGGATGCTTCAATGGTGATGCTATCATTTAAGGTAAATATCTCTACCATGAATTTTCTAGGAAAGCAGTCCAGCAGACACTTTAATGTGACTGCCATAGTCTGGAGTGGCATTCATTACATTGCACAAAAAGTTTTGAAATCAATGATACTCCATCATTCCCTTTTCACACTGCTGCATTCCAAATTGCAGAATTAAAACACATCAAAAGTACTTCTGATCAAACTTGCTTCCTCATGGTTACACAGATGCCTGGCAAACTTTGATTCCCACCCACCCGACAATCTCTCCGGCCAAAATATCTGCAGCTGCAAGTGCTCATGAAGCACAAATTAAGGAAAGGATTTGCATCTACAAATGACTTGTAAACATTGAAAATAAATTTTGAATCCCAAAATGCTCTGTATTTCAAGTCCTCATTTGGTCAAAGTCCAGATGAATGACTACACTAGATGGTTTGCTTTCCAAATTTTCAGAGAAAATATGTAGGACACTCCAGTTACATCGGCTGGTGCATTTGAGGGGGGGTGGGAGGTTTCGCAGTTTAGCATTGTTGCAAGTTAGATCACAAGGTCTGGATGTTGAGGGCCAATCAAATTTTCACTGAACATTTTTGAATGTTTTCTATCGATCAAAGGCTGAAATGTGTCATTGATTTAATTACTGGCAATGGCCTCGGAGGGATTAAAGCTGTTTCTTTAATGTGATTTTTATTGTCTCGAATGGCGATATAATCTTTCAAGAGCTACTATATTCACAGCAATTTCTTTTCATGGTATGTATTATGAATGAAGCACAGAAGGATGAAACTTACTTTGAAATTGTTGCTGTCTCTTTTGGTGAACCTGGTTCTTCATCTTTCTCAGAGTTTGGGCTGTCAAAGGTTTTAGACCTGCAATTATTTAAGACCACAAAACCGTAAGACATAGGTGCAGAAATTAGGCTATTCGGCCCATTGAGTCTGTTCTGCCATTTAGTCATGGCTGATAAGTTCCTCAACCCCATTCTCCTGCTTTCTCCCCATAGCCCTTGATCCCCTTGATAATCAGGCACCTATCTGTCTCAGTTTTAAATTTCCTGGCCTCCACAGCATTCTGTGGCAGTGAATTTCACAGATTTAAAACTCTCTGGCTGAAGAAGTTTCTGCAAATCTCCAATTTAAAAGGTCTTGTCTTCATTCTAAGGCTGTGCCCTCGGGGCCTCGTCTCTCCTACCAATGGAAGCATCTTCCCAACAACCATTCTGTCGAGGCCATTCAGTGTTCTGAAAGTTTCAATTCGATCACCCCTCATCCTTCTAAACTCCAAATGAGTATAGTCTCAGAGTCATCAACCGTTCCTCATATTTTAAGGTTTCCATTCCCTGGACCATTCTCGTGAACCTCCTCTGAACATGTTCCAGGGACAGGACATCCTTCCTGAGATATGGGCCCAAGTCTGCACGCAGTACTCCAAGTACGGCCAGACCAGAGCCTTATAAAGCCTCAGAGGTACAGCCCTGTTTTTAGATTCATATCTTTTCACAATAAATGCCAACATTGCATTTGCCTTCCTGACTATATAAGGCAAAAATTAAAGACATTTCAAACAAGCACTTGCACCCAGAAGTGGCTTCATCACAAAAGGACCATTGAAATATTTAGTGTCAAATCCATAAGACCATAAGATATAGGGGCAGAATTAGCTCATTCGACCTCCTCAGTCTGCTTTGCCATTCAATTCTGGCTGTGATGTTTCTGAAGCCCAATCGCCAGCCTTCTTCTGAAACCCTTGATCCCCTTATTAATCAAGAACCCATTTCTCTCTCTATCTTAAATAGTCCGAATGACGTCGGCTTCCTGCAATGTTTTCCTCAGATTAACCACTCCCTGTCTGAAGAAATTCTTTCTTACCTTAGTTCTAAAGGTTGGCCTCTTCACTCCGCGACTGTGCCCGCATGTCCTAATCTCTCCTCCTAGTGGAAACATCTTCTCTGTTCCATGTACAATCCTTCCAGGCCTCTCAGTATTCTGTAAGTGCCAATAAAATTCCCTCCCATCCTTCTAAACTCCATCCTAAACTGAACCAAAACCCTCAACCACTCTTCAGATGACAAGCCCTCTCAAGTTTTCAAGTCCTATTCAACTGGATTTGTTAAACAGGCAACATTTCTGATGTATGTAACTACAATAGATCGAGATTTGTTTTTCCCTTCCAAGCTCTAACAGGTGGTTTGCAAGTGACAGGAGTTGAGTCTGGAAGAGGAGCTGGGGGAGTTGCAAGGAAGAAGGGATTTCAACTTTCACACAAGTTCTCAAAGCACAATGGTCTGGATTTTTTTGGGCGATGCGGGGAGGTGGGACATGCAATAACACTGCAAACAGAGTTAGAGAGTCAAGTTTTTCAATATATTTACCGGCAGTGCACAGTCCAATGTTTGGAAAAGAAATATTCCATTAAAGACTGTGTGTTAATGCATGGCCAATCATTCGCTGACAATTAAATTGGAGGTTGGAGTATTAGGAAAATGGCAGGGAGGGAGTTTACCACCTACACATTGCAAAGCTATGTGACATGGGCCAGTTCTCTTTTTCACCTGGGCTCTCCCTGACATCTAAGGACTGCCTCCCTCACTTTCCTGATGGCGCCCACTTACACAACCTCAGTGACAATCAGCATTAACAGTAGGGCTGAGAAAGGTGCTGATCTGCCATCCCTTTCACTGGACTAGCAGCTGTCAAAACTGAGCCAAACCGTCAACTGGTGAGTAACCCGGCAATGATCTCTTTGTTGGTCACCGCTGGAATCGGCCAAGGCCTCCAGGTTGCAGTTCCAGCAGGAGGCCTGCAGCATGAACCACAATCTTCCATCTAAAATTTCTTTTTACAACACTAAGAACAGAGCAAATATTAGAACAACAGCCAACTGTTTCTTTAATGTAAAAGAACAAACTACAGAAGCCGACAAGCTGAAAGAAAAGCAGACATTGCTGGAGAAACTCAACAGGTTTTGCAGCATCTACAGACAGAAAACAGAGTTCAAGTTGAGCCAAGCGACACGTCTTCAGAGATGCGAAGTTCTGAACATGGGAACCTCAACTCAAAATGCCCACTCTGCTTTCTCACCACAGATGCTGCTAAGTTTCAGGAGAAAGTCTCTAAATAATGTTCCTGAAAATGGCGGCCTCCAGAGTTTGCCCTTCACATAGTTGTATTCTGATTCAAGCATCATTTCCTCACGCATTGGATCAATACTTACTTTCTGATCTCAGCAACTGTCTCTAGAGGAATTGGATTTTCAAGCTCCTCACAGCTCGGAATGTTAGCATTGTTTCCGCTGCTGAAATTAGTTGTGAAGAATGTCATTTTAAACAAACACTTGTACCCAGTAATTCTTAGCTCATCGGTAGTTTCCTTTGTATTCCTTGTGCTCTGAATAAAGCAAACCTTAACCACATATTGTATTCAAATTTACTCTTTCATGACAGATTTTAGAGAGCATGGTTTCCCATCTACCTTGTAGTTTGCACCGTCAGGTGATCTGCAAATGGTCCTAAAAGTGTTATCAAGTAAATTTGAGGAAACATCCACATCCACAAGAAAATTATCTCCATACACCTGAAAGACATTGAGTCGGCATTTCATGCCATTGAGAGCTAATTTTCTAACAACGGGTCAAGACGCAACTACAGAATATGGTCATTGGTCTCCCCAAAACCCTGAACGATAGTTTACAGGATAAGACCGTGAGACTGGAGTGTGGTTGTAAAGACAGAGAGAGGGACAGAAGGATGTAACAGATTCATATCTTCAACATTTTATATTTGTTGTAAAGTCTAAAAATATCTCAAACAAAGAGCTCCTGGCCCAAATATAGAAGGGCAACCAACTTTCCAATGAAGAACTTCAGATACTGTCTGTACATACAGGGCTGAATGTCCCAAGTCAACTGGCCTTGGCCTGAGACATGACATTCCTGGTAAAGTGGAGGGGAGTTCAGGAGGAAAGCTGAACTCTCTTCTGCACCATTATACTGTATTGTCAGCGGTGGGCAAAGTAGCCGGCTTAACGACGCACTGGGCATGAATTAAGTCACCAGCTCAGAGCTGCACATGTCTGTCTCTCTGGCAAATATTGGAGCTCCTCAACTCCTACAGTGGACATTGGCCTGCAGATCTCTTTTGTCTCAGCTCAGCAATACCAACCGTAATGACAGCAAAGAAAAGATTGCAGCTCTGCCTCGATTTCATTCTTGGTCAACTGTTTTTATAAAATAGATCACCCTCCAGATGTACTGCGAGTAGGTTTTTCTTCAAAACCTTCACAGGAGATTTGAAAGACACCACAGGCAGACTGAGGGGAGGGGAGAAGGTAGGAACCTCAATTCTTCAACATGTTGTATCCTTAATTCAGAGCTCAGCTATCTAAATGTTTGGTGACAAATGGAGATCTGAATAGTGAATGGATGAGCAATTTTTCACTGAACACTTTTGGATCTTTTCTGTTGATACAACTTTTCTTTTTAAACAAACAAAATCTGTGTAGATTTTTGATACAATCAAGCAACTTTGTTAATGTGACTGCTGCTGTCCAGTGTTTGCTGCATTGCTGTGGGAGGAAGGCCCTCCATAGATCTTACAGGAAGTGCCAGCAGGTTTTTTAACATTGTTGTATTTTGGATGAAACTTAATTAAGTCACACATTAGACTGAAGCTTACTTTGTGCTCACTGAATCGATTACTGGAATCTCTTCTGCCTCTGAGGTGTCAAAGCTTCCATATCTGCAATTGGTCAGACAGCACAAACTAAGTGATTTTAAACAAGCTTGAATCTACAATTTGCATTCAGCCACTGAAAAACATCTGAAGGTTCAGGATTTCGGCATTTGAAGCCTTGATTACCGAGTTTGTTAATACTTTGCATTGAAACTCCAATTTGGCATTTTACAGCATACCTGCCACTTCCCATACAAGGAGGGAAGAGTAAAGCATTCAATGTGGTTCTGTCTCATCTGATCGTAACTTCAAATCTACATTCCTGCCTCTCCTAATGACCTTTCACCTCCTCTCCCTCAACAAGTATCTGTTTATCTTTGCATTTACAATATTCCAGAGCTCTGCTCTGCATTTAATTGCTTTCCAAATTACTTAACATGTCTGTACACGATCATTTTGTGATTCATGCACGAGGATACCCAGATTCCACTGTATCTCAGAGCAATGCAATCTCCCTCAATAAAAACAAAACTGCTATTCTTTCTGCCAAAATGGACTTCAAATTTACCATATACAACTCTATTTGTCAGATCATTGACGACTTGCTAAACCTATATTTCTCTGCAGTATTCTGAAGTCCTCTAAGGTTAATTTTTGAGCGCATCTTTGTCACGTCACCAAATCTGTCAGTCATAAATTCATTCCTTCAGAAGTCATGGACTGATCGTCAACACTTGGAAAACTTGGGCAGGAACAGATTTTTAAAATTATACTCATACTATACGATCCTAACCATTTTGAACTCAAGTTAATTCTCTGTCTCAAATAAAAACCTCAGTAAATGAGAACACTCAAGTAAAAAGAGATGAATTCCCTGGATCTAATTACAGAACACCAAAATAACTGTAGCATCTAGTCAGACGGTTTCTCCCTTTCACCACGGATAAAGGAAAATTTTGAAATGTAGGGTGCGTGTAAGGTGAACGGATGCTATAAACATCCGTTGAATTATGATGATCTTTTAGCCGAATTAAAATGGTTGGCTCAAACACTAATCTTAAACACAAAATCTGTCCAATTGGTAAAATGGGTTTGAACTTTTGAATGGCATGGAAGCCATTTTGTTGGTGACTTTTTAAAAACTCCAAGAATCTCCCTGCAGATGGAGACTTTCACCAAAAGACAATGGACAAGTTAGAGATCTAAGCAGCCAAAGTAATAAACAGCTACATTGTGAAAGGAGGAGACAGTAAATATAACAGATGATTGTCTTAACCATAGCTACCTTAGAGTTTAATGAGAACCAAACTCCTCAAATTTCAACAAACCACAGTTTGCTGAGATTCCTTGGTTTTACGAAATTTTCGCTTTACCTTTAAAAGAATACCATCATCTAAGATGACCACCAGCCTAACACAAAAGCAAATAAGAAAGTAATAACCTGCGAAGAATCGTTGTCCACTATCTCACCTCTGAGAGATAACATGAGACACATGAGTGAGCTGTGATGTTTCAAATTCTACGGCAAGTATGGGTCATCTTTTTTTAAAAACTCAGAAGCTTATTGCTGGAATTATTCTGCTGGAACATTTATTTAGTTGGGCAAAGAAAGAGAATATTTTGGCAACAGGCATAAAGAAAAACCCAAATTCACTTTTGAAAGGTCCAGCTGGATCGATTTCTGCAACCCATTGGGTTCATGAAAGCCAGCTCATCAGCTTACTGCTTTGAAGAAAAATCTAATCATCTCTGGTTATTTGCTGATTTTCTCAAATTTTATAACCATAGCACATTTGGGAAAATTTTCCTACCCAGGGATATCCCTCTAATGTCAGAGATACATCAATTGAAGGTCAGCAGTGGTGAGAATCGCTTTGTTCCCGAACTGAGTTTTGATAAATTACCCCAAAACATCATTTGTGAAGTACATAAACTGTTCAATCCTCACCCAACATGCAAAAAACTAATGTATAAAAACTGAGGTGACAAGAGAAACCATCACTGATGTCATTTGAAAAACATTTCACCCATTATTACAAAATTGTGGTATTCCTGCATATTTCAGTTGGAAGCAGACATTCATTTGACCAACATTTCAGTTTTGCAATGAAGGTTCCTCACCCTGAACTCAGCTTCCAAACTTTGATTGTTATGCCCAACACAGACTTACAGACAATTGATCAGAGATAATGGGAACTGCAGATGCTGGAGAATCGAATTAACAAAGTGTGGAGCTGGATGAACACAGCAGGCCAAGCAGCATCGTCAGAGCACAAAAGCTGGGTCTAGGCCTGACACGTCAGTGTGTGTGCTCCTAAGATGCTGCTTAGCCTGCTGTGTTCATCCAGCTCCACACTTTGTTACTACAGACAATTGATAGGCTTCTTTCAATTAAAATAACATTTTTCCATTCACTACATGCAGAAACTTAAACATTCCAAACATAGTTGTAGGAAGCTCCAAACTACATAAAAAGCATTGAAGGAAGTCAACGTCACTGTTTATCTTTAATACCAAGGTCTAGACATTGTCCTAATACATTCACCACACTTTTTAATCGTTGTATTGTACTGGTTCTCGATCGCTTCATTATTGCGAAAAAATAATCAAAAATACATTGCCACCTGTCTCAGCATTATGTTTTGTGAGTATGTTTTATTCACTTCTGTCCCAAATCACTAGCGGGTTGCTTAAACATGATTTGTGCCACCATTTGGGATCAGGGATATTGGAAAGCGATGGGGGCACAAAACAGGAGAGCTGAAGGACTGCTTTGCCTTGTTGCAAACAAACAAGCTCATCAGTCCCACTGCAGTCTCTCTTTATGAAGGACTTCAAGTCTAATTACTTTTAATCAAGTTATTCAAACTTATTATGACACATGACATAGGAGATAGAATTTGAATCTGGACCTTTTAGGCAGAAGGTGGAGGATAAAACCATCTGTGTGGAGGATAAAATCCTCCAGAATACTTTAAAAAATGTGGACTTTTCTGATGAAACTGGATGAAAGTTAAAGCCCAAATTTGCAGAGCTTAACGTCCAAGGGATTGGGGTGCAGGTAAGTTCGTGTCTTCAATGAACAAAAAATCGTCTCCCTTACTGAGGGTTGGATGGAGATTCTCAGTTTACTGAGAGTTTGTTTCCATCCGGCTAGTTTCAGCGATTCATTGCCAGAAGGATTAATAACAAAAATTACTCGACAGAACATACTTTTCTATCATTACCATTAAACAAAGGAGATGCTCATAAGATTTATGCTCACTTGTCCAGGAGGATGTACAACACACTTTCAGCAGTGGTATATGCTTTGTATGTCGAAAAGAATGTGCGGATGTAGAAACGCTCCTTGTTCATGAGAGCGATTACAAAATTTTCGACGAGTCTTTTTGAGGTCTCAGAGTTAAGAATTTGAACGTTGGGGGTATCGACAGTGAGATGGGATGGAAGCTCATCTCCTGATGCCTACAGAGAATACAAATTTAAAAAGTAAATGTGATGCAGGAACAATGTTTATTTGTATAGATCTCTGACATGGTAGAAATATTTCAAAATGCTTCACATTTACATAATCATTTAAAAATCGCTCCAAGATTCATGAAGCTAAAACTAGGGCAGGTCACCAAAAGCTTGGTCAGAAAGATTGGTTTTGAGGACAAAGAGGAGATGTTTTGGAACAGTGTCCCAGAACTGGGTAGCTGAACACACCAATGACAGAATAAAGAAGATCAAGCATGCAGGCAAGATCAAAGTGGCCGGAATTAGAAGTGCAAAGATATGAGCATTGAAGGGTTGGAGGGGAATACCATTGATGAGGAGATACAATATGTTCAATCCAATGATAAAGCAGCTGGTCACTTCATGTATTGCTTGAACCATTCAAAAAAAACACAAAGTTAAAGTCAAAACATCACAGAAACATGGCCAGCTAGATTCATGCAAAACAGAAATTTGAGCCTTGGAGTTATTTTGTATCGATCTCAAGAATATTAAACCATCATTTTAAGTAAATAAACATTTAATATTAAATCCCTCCAGCTGACTACCCACTATTTCTCAATTTCTACTTTAATCCAGTCATCAGACGGGCCAGAAAGTTTCCACAACAGAGAAAATGTGGAATTATGTGCAGCAACTTCTGTCTACAGCTCGAGGCCACAGCAAGCAACAGGAAACATGACAGTCTGGCTTCAATCCTGTTTGAATTCTCTGCTAACAATATCACTGACTTCACATTTCTGAACAATATTGTTTTGAGGAATCTAATTACTCTTGAAAGCAAGCTTACATAACTGGAAGGAAAGCAGAGAGGCGTAAAATGTTTGCTGACTTGGCGGAAAATAGAAGGAGGGAGAAACTGAAGAAAAAGGAAACCTCTGTTTTTTTTTGTTCCACAACTCATGCCATGCAAGGTTTCTTCCAATGTGCTGCCTAAGGGTTATCATACTTGATGCTGTGGAGTGTGCAAAAGAAATTAAGAACTCTCACAAAGAACTTCATAGTTCAAATCACATCAAGCACCCCTATATCAAATTCAGTTTCCTTCATGTCAGCAGATGAATATACCTTTGGGATTGGGCAGGGGTCAGGGTGGAGCATGTCAGCAAAGGAGGGAATTGGAGCACTCTTGAAGAAGCCTGATTTGAAATTTGAAATCCAATGTGAACCTCTCAACTTTGCCAGAGTAGCTGGCCGGTTCTGTCAGAATTATGAATCGTCTGTATTCACAGGAAATGTATTTCCAAGACTTGTTCCAAGTCATAGAAAATTGTACAAAATGTGTTTCAATTAAATGAAGTTGCCGTTTTAAGAACTTTACCCCACACAAGTATAAAAATGCATGACTGCAGAAAAGCATAACCTTCAAACAAAGATAACAAAGTGTGGAGCTGGATGAACACAGCAGGCCAGGCAGCATCTTTGGAGCACAAAAGCCGACGTTTCGGGCCTAGACCCTCCATCAGAAAAGGGGGAGGGGGAGAGGGTTCTGAAATAAATGGGGAGAGAGGGGGAGGCGGATCGAAGATGGGTAGAGGAGAATATAGGTGGAGAGGAGACAGACAAGTTTCGAGGCAGGAATGGAGCCAGTAGAGGTGATTGTAGGTGGGGAGGTAGGGAGGGGATAGGTCAGGCTGGGGAGGTCGAATAGGTCAAGGGGGTGGGATGAGGTTAGACAGAAGAAAATGGGTGTGTTGCTTGGGGTGGGAGGAGGGGATAGGTGAGAGGAAGAACAGGTTAGGGAGGCGGGGACCAGGTGGGCTGGTATTGATATGCGGTAGGGGAAGGGGAGATTTTGAAGCTCAAATTGTTTATGTGTCATCATATTTTGATCCAGTTAGACAAATAACATTAAAAATAAATTGATGTTTTATGACCATGATGACAATCTCAGTAAGAGAAATTATGTAATGTCCATCTTTAAATATTAAAAGAGCAAAACTATTGAATGTTTGCAATACATTACTAAAATAAAGGCTACCAGCTGTCAATACATTGCCTTCAACATTTTTAATGGTGAAATTTCTGTTCCTTTCTCTCACCCGACTACTCATTCCTTCCATCTGTTCTGCTGTTGTGGTAAGAGGCTATCAGCTCCCCTACTCAAATTTACTTCATAATCATTCATCCCGCTCCTTTCCTTCCCATTCATTGCACGGTGTAACAGAAGAAAGGGCAGGATATCTATGGAAGGATGTGCCCTCCAGTGTTCTAAGTTTTCACAATGCCAGCAAAAAGGAAACAAAAATACTATCGAGCGCAGTAAATCACGGTCCCTCAACGCACAGTTTTTGCGGCGATAAATCAAAACTGGTGTGTTTTCTCAGTATATTGTACACATGCAGTCAGCAAGCAATCAACAGGCATGGAGGAAATCTCTCAAGCAGATATTAATATGTCAATAAAAGCAGGATGGAAGAGTTGAAGTTAATTATGCAGCGGAGAGAATCAACTGAAATGTGCACATTCAGGTTTCAAATATTAAGTGGAGTTCCACATGAACATTGTTTTATTTTCCTCTCGTAGTCAAAATGCCACAACACACTAGCTTGCCTGACAGATGACATGTTCTTTTCTTGTTTCGAATTCAGGAATTGGTTTGCAAATCTGGTTCAAATTTGGACTTTGTTCACTGAAGGTTGCCAGGCACAGCATGTGGCAGAGCAGTGGAAAGTGGCCAGTGATTGAAACACCATCTAATGCCCACTCTTAACCCCTATTAACACACTCCAGTTTGTGGCTTAAGTTAGTTCTAGTCATGATGATTGTCAAAAATTTATGAAAAACATGACAGTTATTTTCACCACCCCCACTACACTACATCAAGGGACACAATTCCTCTTCATGATTATATCGTTGCTCTATGTTCATCATGAATGTAAATTGGGTGACTATTCTATCTCAGTCTAAAATTGAAAAGAAGAATTTGCACATGTCGCTTACTTAATTAATGCCAATTAGAAAAGTTTGAACAGATCTCTATCCTAGTACATAGCGGACTTTTGTTACTCCATTTGTCTTACAGTTTGCTTGCTGAATATCTCAGAACTTAAACTATATTTTTTGAATTCATAGGAATAAGGTCTCTTGAGCTTGCTCCATTGTATCACATCATGATGTATTTCTCTCTTAACTCCATTTATCCATTTACTGTGAATACACTAGCATAACATAAATGGCAGTCTTGAAGTTCTGAATGAACCCAACAGACTCCAACTTCAGAACCTCCAATGGACAACATTTTTTGGAAAAACGTCTGTCGCCAGATTTCACACCCATCGGACGTAGCTCGGATTTGAAAAGTGCAGCAATAGATATTTCCTGACATAAACAGTCAGTGATTATCACAAAAAAACCCAGCTTGTCTGTTCCAAAGTGACCCACCTTCGAAAAAAAAGTCACCATTACCACACCACATCATTGGGCTGTGCTCACATGAGCAAGAGAGAGACAGACAGCTGGTGATTGTTTAACCAGCATGTCAGGCACGGGGAGAAGTTGATAAGGGCAAACCCTCATGGTGAACACAAATGTTTATTTACTCTTTCAATATCACCTTGCTCTTCCTTAGAACAACTGAAACTTTAAAAGGCCAAGTGAGCAGATGAGAGCATCAGCCTTCAAACATTTCAGCTCCCTCAAAATGAAACGGGACAAATCTGTGACCAAATATATAAAACATCTTGCACATCGTGGAAGAATGTGCGAGTGAGTGAGTGTTGGATGGTATATAGGAATATGAAGAATAAGTAATCAGGGGATTGGAATTTGTTGTGTGTGAAAAAGCAAGGGCAGTACATACCATTTTTATTCTGAGTAGTATGACGGAAATCTGACTGCTTCGGCAAGCTGACTGACCGGAAACAACAGTCAAATCTATAAGATAAATGAAAACATCATGAGAGACAAAACCAAATTCAACATGTAAAGAGAAAGACTGCCATAAAAAAATTAAATACTGGACCAAAAAAGATAAAATGCTGACTTCAGTGTAGTTACATGTGTCCATGATCTGTTTGATCTTCTGATATCATGTTGCTCTTGCTCAGAAAACACAACTTTAAAATCCTAACTGAGCCAACATGGACGTCAGGATTCAGACTTTTTCGGCCACTCAAAATAAAAATCAACAAAGCTTTCACATCAATATATGAATAAAAATCACTCTACACACCCTGGAAGCACTGTCTCAGAATCTAAAGGGAGTAACCCAGAGTCAAAGCAAGGGAGGCTGCCTTCATGCAGGATAGGTTCACCAAGAGCAGTCTCTGGCATTAATACAGGGTAATGGGCTCTGCCAGATGGACACCCAAGGCAGTCAGCTTCTCAGAGTCCACACTTCTGCAGTCCAGTGAGTGGGACACAGTCAGCCCAGTGGGAGACCGAACCCGGTGTGGGGAGTGGGGAGAAAACAGCTGGGAAACTGTAGAGACATCAGTTAGATGTCGGGTCACCTATTGCTCAGTCTGTCAAGGTCGCAAAAGGGGGCTGCCACATCAGTCCTCATTGTGCTCAGTGATATTACACTGAGAACTGTCTGACTCCAGGGTCAGGCTGCTGTCATTGATGCAAGGCTGACAACTACTACTTTTCACAGGTGTCATGGACCGCTGCTGTTTTAATCTCGTCGGATACGGGAGGCACGGTGGCTCAGTGATTAGCACTGCAGCCTCACAGTGCCAGGAACCCGGGCTCGATTCCAGGCTCAGGCTGACTGTGTGGAGTTTGCATATTCTCCCCGTGTCTGCATGGGTTTCCCCTGGGTGCTCCCACAGTCCAAAGATGTGTCGGCTAGGTGGATTGGCCATGCTAATTTGCCCGTAGTGTTGAGGGGTGTGTGGGTGAAAGGAAGATGGGTCTGGGTGGGATGCTTCAAGGGGCGGTTTGGACTTGTTGGGCTGAAGGGCCTGTTTCCACACCGCAGGGAATCTAATCTAATTTAATATGTCACAGATGAGTATGAGAAAATGGAACAAAGGAGCAGGAATATTTCCAAGAAAACAAAGTGTGGGGCTGGATGAACACAGCAGGCCAAGCAGCTGCAGTTCCCTGCTGTGTTCATCCAGCTCCACACTTTGTTATCTTGGATTCTCCAGCATCTGCAGTTCCCATTGTCTCGAAAGGCAAATTTCCATGTGAGGTCTGGAATAAGTGAGTCGATGCCTGACTGAACACAGGGAGACAAGGAACTGGATTGAAGCTTGTGCTTTGTGAAAAATTAATGATAACTCATACCTTTCAGAATCAAAGTGGGTTGGAGTCTGAGGAATGAGAAAGGTGAAGTATCGTCAAACCTAAAAGACAAATGAAAACACCATAAAAGTAAAAACCAAATTCAACATGAAAAGAGAAAGAGTACGATCACACTTAAATACTAGACCAAAAAATATGCTGACTTCAGCCTCATTACATATGTCAAATATTCATTTGCGCCTTCACTGTCTACTTGGTCTTCCTTCAACAATTTAACATTTTAACTTGTCTGCTGAGCAGCCAGGACATCACCCTTCAGATACTTCAGTTCAAAATGAAACTCAACAAAGCTTTGCTCTAATCCAACACCTTGAACATCTGGAATGATTTCCCAAAGGGCCTTTTTCATCTAAATACTATTTTTTGGCTGCTGTAATGTCGGAAAGGCACTGGTTAATGTGCAGAAAGCACGTTTTCATCAATAACAATTGGTAATGATTAGCTTTTCCATTGAAACAACATTCACTGAGGGATAAGTAGTAGATGATTTATACGGGAGAATTCCATTCTTGTTTTTTTTTGCGAATTGTTGTGATAATGGGATCTTGTGGTCATCGAGATGAACATTTTTCCTGCTAATATCACCTTCAGCAAAGACCAGAAGAAACATTTTGCTCCATCAAAGAGCGGACACAAAAATGTGGCCAATATAATTTTGGTTTTGGCAAGTACTGGAACCATTGCGACCCACAACATACACACATTAATTCAATCGGGTTACCCCAAATTCACATCATTTTTCCAGTTTTCCCGTCTTTGAAATTCGTACTAAAATCCAATTTCTTTACAAATAGTGTCCAGTATATATTGAATTCAAATTACCTCAAAACTCTTCTCACAACCAAGAGTGATACCACGAAGGTATTGCTCCTTTCCCTCCGCTTCAATTCGTGTTAGTTCTAATTACACTGATGAGGGAGAGAAAAGAAATAAGCGATTCGCACTTGAAACTGCAGAGCTACAAGTCTGCAATGTTCACCTCACGTTGTCTCAACATGAAGTGAAGACACACAGCAGTTATTGTTTATTCTTGTTTGTGTTTATGACATCACAGGCAAACCATTGTGACGTCACTGGGCTTATTCTTTTTTGAAAGAAAACCTTCCTGAGAAAGAACACAAAACCTGTTCGAGCAGTTACCTGCTGTTTTCCACTTCATCTCCGTGTACGCGGTTGTCATGTGGGGAGGGCTTGTTTGTAAACGTGGGCATCATGTCATGGATGCAGTTTCCCATCTTCACCATCTTCCCTGAACAGCCTTCCTGGTATATTGCCCATGGAGGTGAAGGCACCAGGAGGCCTGCCCACATGTGACCAATACATCTATTAATTTATTTGGTGGCCAGACTGGCTGGTCAGCTGTCAAGAGGATGGATGGTCTCATCTGTCCTGAAAGTCCCTTAAAAACATCCCTGAAGTTAATTTAACCTTTATATTCACCTTCGAATCCTTTGCACTCCTCTCATCACAGTCACAACAACACTTCCTGTTATGTCCTGCATGTTCACCAACTCTCTATTCATGCTCATACATTACCTTCAGTTCCAGAGCCCTTCTCTTATCTATTAGCCACCAGTGTGACACCCTACAAAATGCCTCTTGGGAATCCAGGTGTTATGCAGCTGTTGGTTTCCTCTTTGCGACCTCACTTGTTTGACTATCAAAAAGGAATGAAATTGTCAAACATGCCTGGCCCCAGGGTGACCTTGAACTTACCTGCAACTGCCCTGTCTCCATCATGGAATGTCTTCTTCTGGATTGACCACGTTGATTTAATCAGATGATACGATTTTTGTTTTAAGTGCATTGCTGAAACATACTTAATGAAGAGACATTATTAAGCACTTTCCCAACTGATTGAAATCATGTTAACTGGCTTTATTCCTTATTTTTGCTCCTCCTTCTTTCTTACATAGCAGTGTTACAACTGCTAATTTCTACTGAACTCAGATTTTTCCAGAATCCAGGATGTTTTGGTAAATCAGAAACCAAAATATCTACAATGTCTGAAGCTGGGCTCCAGGCATATTCAGTTTCTTGGAAGGACTGACAAGAAGGAGGAGGTAGGTTAGCATTACTGGCTACGGAATAAAATTAATATGGTAATGACAATGGATATTAGTTCTGGTGAAATGGAGTCTGGGTACAGTTTAGAAACATCAAGGGACAGAAATTGACAGTGGTCGATGTATATACACCCCAGTTAACTCGTGTGGTAATTTTAGCAGAAGGCACTAAAAAGGAAATTGAAGACACCAGCAGAAAGGGAGAGCTCTAATTATGATAAAAGGTCACTGACTTCAAGAGTCCAGTGACTTCAGTCTGCATAAAGATTGGGCAAAGCAAATCAGTTATCATTGCATACAGGAGGAATTCCTGACGTACTTTTTAAATTCATTCACGGGATGAGGGCATCACTGGCTAGGGTAACATTTATTACACATTCCTAAATGTCCAGAGAGCAGTTAAGAGTCAACCACATTGCTGTGGGTCAGGAGTTACATGTAAGCAAGAATGCCAATTTACTTCCCTTAAAGGACAACAGATTCATGCTCATCATTAGACGCTTAATTCCAGGTTTGTATTGAATTCAAATTCCGCCGTCTGCTGCAACTGGATTCAAACACAAGTCCCCAAAGTACTATCTGGGTCTCTGGATTAACTGTCCAGTGATAACAACCTCAGGCCATTGTCTCCCCAATGAAGTGTGTGCTGTGCGGGTTTCTGGGTCAACACTTTGAGGAATCAACAAGCAAAACTGAAGTTTGAGGTGTGAAGACTGTGCTCATGCCCCCTCGGGGAAGTGAACCTCATTTTCACCCACAGAAGGAAACTAACAAGGACACCTTCCACCGAGAGTGCCAGAGGCTTTCGGAGAGAGCAACCCCCAGAAAGCAGAACTTCACTCACTTGGCTCTATTGTCCCACTCCAGACTCCAAAACTAGAACCTATTTACAGCAACAAATGGAAGTATTTGATGGATGCCCTGGGTTTGTGCTCCTCCCCCATTGCTCACCTACAGTTTTCCTGCTTCACCTTGTACTTCCAGCCAAACATCACTGATGCCAGCTGCTTCCTGCCATTCCAAATGCTCCTCCTCAAGTGGAAGGACAAACAGCAATGTGGAAATTCACACATATTTCTGGTCTGTGGAGGAAATGATACTGTTATAATTTCAGATAATTTTTAAAGGGCTCTTTTTGCCCTTTGAAGCAGGGGATGCACAAACACTATCACAGGCTCGAACTCACAACCACTTGTTTCTGAGAACAGTGCTCTGACCACTGAGCTGTGCAGCCAGGCACAAGACATGGAAAGAGGGTCTCATGTATTGGAAATAACAAAAGAATAGATAACTGGAGACTATTATATATCAAGACGTAACAAAACCGCAACAGAGCAGAGGGGCATCATGTGCAGAAGGTTGGGAGAATGCAAGGCCGAATCAGACAGTGTCCTGAGTGCCATAAACTGATCTTTCCTGCTGGTCCAGAGATTACGATTCAGTGCCTTCACTGTCGTAGCCTGTTCATGGTTATCATTTAAAGTAATAAATCTGAAATATTGACTGATCTTGAGAAGCAGAATTATGTCATTGATCAGTCAAAATCAATTCACTCCATGTTACAGTTCCACAGCAGCAATGCCAGCTGAAACTGCCTGAAGTGCAATCAGTTTAAAACAAGAATAGAGGGGAGGTCAGGAAAAGTGAAGGGCAATGGTAGTTTGTGAGAGGTGACTGGAGGCCAAGTGGAGCCAGGTTCAATGTGGGTGTTGAAGACCAGTCTTCACTGTTACCCTGGCATACAGATCACATTGGATCAATCACACAAGGATCCTCCTTTGTGTGTTGTCCTTTGCACATCACAACTCGGGTCAGTGCCTTGAGGGGCTCGGATATTTTTAATTTGGCAACTAACTCAGGTCAGTGGAACACAAACTAAGCTGTGTTGGGACACTATTTAAATGGGTCACCACTCATTGCAATGACCCAGAACTATGCAGAAAGAGGAAGAACACCAATACAAAATCTTCGCTTTGAATGGCTATCCCTGCAATTTCATCCACAGGTACTGACTAAACAGCAACACGAAGAGGACACATTATGCCCGAACACACTGGACACACTGCCACACATCAAGAACATATCAGAACTGACAACTCCTATGACCACTAGGAATTACGGTAGCACACAAGCCCAAAGCCATGCTACGACAAACATTCTCAAGGATTAAAGACACCATACCCACGACATGCAGAACTGACAGTGTTTACAAAATACTGTGCAACGATTGCCACAAACATTATATCAGACAGACAGGAAGGAAACTAGCCGTCAGTGTACATGAACATCAGCCGGCAGCAAAATGACATGACAAACTTTCCCTAATATCAGTACACCCGGATAATGAAGGCCATCAGTTTAACTGGGACAACATAACCGTAGTAGTGCAATCCAAACATAGCCACACATGGGAATTCCTAGAGGCATGGTTCTCAATCCATAATGCAGTCGGCAAACATAAAGAATTGGACCCCATATACAACCCATACAGAACAGAATGCGAAATGACAGAAGTTGCCAGAACAGACCGGGCAGGATAAATTTCAAGTGGAGGAGAACAACATCGCTTCTTCGGAAGTCTCACTCATGACGTTACCTTGCGTGGTGACGAAAAGTCTGAACGAAAACAAGCCAGCTGGGCGAGCAAGTTTCCAACTTTACTTGTTATCTTTACCGTTTAATGTGTGGCTCAGTGTCAGTCTTATACACACAGTGTTCTACCCGCTTCTCCTGCTGTACACAAGGTTTCCCAGCAAAAGGCAGCTTTGTGTGGAACACATGCAGTTTCTCCTGACAATGGGTACTGTTGCCATGAGGTGGGATATGAAATATACAATGAGCTGAAGTAGCCCCACACTCAAGTTACTCATTTACCTTTTAATTTCAATTTTCAATTTCCAAAACCCAGCAATCCATTCACTTAAGCTGCTGGGAACCTGACAAAAACAGCGTTGGCCAGACATTCCTCTTCGGGAGTGTCTGTCAATTTGCAAGGGTAGAAAAGCTGTCAACTTCACTCGAGTGAGAGAGGATACAATATTCCAAACTTCCAATTCAAAATCAGATGCCGTATCAATTACACCACTGGCTCCACACGTCTTGCTGCAGCTTTCATCCTGTCGATTGCGATGTAATCAGGGATACTGGCGGAAAAACCATTTGCAAGGTGAATATCCTGCAAAATAATCACCGTCGCTGCTGTACTTCAACGTTCTCCACTTTGTGAAGCGGTGAATGTCACTTGCAAACGAAACACATTAGCCCTCACATGCCTGGCTGTCACCTGTTTCTTTGCCACCTGTTTCTCTGCTGGAACTTGCCATTGCTTTGTTCACAGTCACTGCAAAGTTCTGCCTTGCATTTTTTTTTATTAAATTATCTCCTCCCAACTTAAAAACATTCCCTAGTCTTGAAATCTCCCATCCTTGGGAAATGACGACCACAATTCATACTATCTACATGTCTCATTATTTTATGAACTTCTAACAGGCCGCCTCTCAACCTCCTAAGCACCAGCAAGAAAAGTCAAAGTCTATCCAACCTTTCTTTATAAATCAAAGCTTCCATACCAGGCAACATCCTGGTAAACCTCTTCTTAACGCTCGCCAGCTTCATGATATGCCTCCTGTAATTGTGTGACAGAAACCGCACATTGTATTCCAGAAGAGGTCTCATCAACATCCTGTGCAACCTCAATATGACTTCCCAACTCCGAAACTGAAACAATTGAGCAATGAAGGCTGCCGTGCCAAAAGACTGTTTAACCACTGTTTAAATGGGATGGAAACTTCAAATAATCATGTACCTGGATCCCCTAAGTCCATGAGTAGGCACCTTAACAGTGAGAGAAAGTCTGTGGGAGGATGAGGAATAGTTTAGAATTTCTTTGACCTCACATCTGAAGAAATTTATTGGACACATGCAGCTGAATAAGTTCAACAATTCATACTCCGTGAAGAACTATAAATGAACCTGAAGATTTTTCAATTAAAAAGTAAAGTTAGACCCTCTCGAGTCAGAAGGAAGCCATCGCTGTTCTGTTTCTGAACTTCTCCTACCCAACAGGTTCTGCAACATGTCCATATGAAGATGGATAAGGGAGAACCAGTGGATGTAGTGTACCTGGACTTTCAGAAAGCCTTTGATAAAGTCCCACATAGGAGATTGGTGAATAAAATTAGGGCACATGGTACTGGGGGCAAAATGCTGAGTTGGATTGAAAATTGGCTGGCTGACAGGAAGCAAAATGTAGTGATAAACGGGTCCCTTTCAGAATGGCAGGCAGTGGCCAGTGGGGTACCACAAGGTTCAGTGCTGGGACCGCAGCTGTTTACGATATATATTAATGATATAGACGAAGGCATTAGAAGTAATATTAGCAAATTTGCTGATGACACAAAATTGGGTGGCAGTGTGAAATGTGAGGAGGATGTTATGAGAATACAGGGTGAGTTGGACAAGCTAGGTGAGTGGACGGATACGTGGCAGATGCAGTTTAATGTGGATAAATGTGTGGTTATACACTTTGGTGGCAAGAACAGGAAGGCAGATTACTATCTCAATGCAGTCAAGTTCGGTAAAAGGGAAGTACAACGAGATCTAGGTGTTCTTGTACATCAGTCAATGAAAGCAAGCATGCACGTACAGCAAGCAGTGAAGAAAGCTAATAGCATGCTGGCCTCATAACAAGAGGAATTGAGTACAGGAGCAAAGAGGACCTTCTGCAGCTGTACAGGGCCCTGGTGAGACCGCACCTGGAGTATTGTGTGCTGCTTTGGTCTCCAAATTTGAGGAAGGACATTCTGGCTATTCAGGGAGTGCAGCGTAGGTTCACGAGCTCAATTCCTGGAATGGCGTCCGGGACTATCATATGTTGAAAGATTGGAGCGACTGGGCTTGTATACACTTGAGTTTACAAGGATGAGAGGGGATCTGATTGAGGCGTATAAGATTATTAAGGGATTGGACACTCTGGAGGCAGGAAGCATGTTTCCGCTGATGGGTGAGTCCAGAACAGAAGACACAGTTTAAAAATAAGGGGTAGGCCATTTAGAGCAGAGTCGAGGAAAAACTTCTTCACCCAGAGAGCGATGGATATATGGAATGCACTGCCCCAGAAGGCAGTGGAGGCCAACTCTCTGGATACTTTCAAGAAAGAGATAGATAGAGCACTTAAAGATAGTGGAATCAAGGGTTATGAGAATAAGGCAGGAACAGGATACTGATTGTGGATGATCAGCCATGATCGTAATGAATGGTGGTGCTGGCTCGAAGGGTCGAACGGCCTACTCCAGCACCTATTGTCTATTCATTCACCATATCCAGATACATGAACGTTGGATCACTCTCCAAAGGTATCAGTAACTATTGCCAATCCTCAGTTACATCTGGAGAACTTGATGTTTGACCTTTCTGAACCAGTGCAGGTCATGTGGTGAAGTCGCACTTGCAATGATATTAGGTAACGAGTTCCCAAATGATCGTGAAGGATTAGTGATGTTTTCCAAAAGAACAATTTAAATGTTTTCACATTTTTGATTCAATCCAATGATCTGACATATTACACAAGGTTGTCACAAAACAATATTTGATACCAGGTACTTATTAGGACAAGTGACCCAAAACTGGCCAAAGAAGTAGGTTTCAAGGAATATCCTGAACAAACAAGGGGACTTTGAAAACCACGGATGTTTAGGGAGTAAATTCAAGAGCTTATGGCCTTAGGAACTGAAAACATGAAAAAGGTGGGAGTTAAAACCAGAAATCCACAGGAGGTTGGAAGTCAGGGAGAACAAATGTCTTGAAGGAAAAAGCAAAATGACAGTAGATGCTTGAAAGTTGTAACACAAGCAGAAATTGATGTAAAACTCAGCTTATCTGGCAGTGCTTGTGGAGAGAGAGAGCAGCATTACTGTTTTGTGTCCAGTGACCCTTCTTCAGATAAATCTCAGAGGGGTTTGCAGCTGGAGGGACTATCAAACGAAAGTGGTGTGATGCCAAAATTTCAAAATAAGGATATGAATTTCAAAACCTTGGTGCTTTGCCACTGAGAAAATGTTTATGTTAGTGAGCACAGAATGACAAAACTTGAAGATGTTAAAATCGGTGAGAATAAACACATGGGCAGCAGATTTTTGGATCAGTTCAAGATTTCAGGGAAGTAGTATTAAGAAGCCGGCCGGGAGTGTGTTTGGGGAGTTAAGTCGAGAGGTAGCAAAGGAATGGATGAGAGTTTCAGCAGCAGATGACCTGAGATGCTGTTGAGGTTGAAATTGTATGTGGTCTTTGTGATAATGAGTGTGGGGGTGAGTAATGTGGTTAGAAGCTCATCTTGGGGTGAAATATTGCACCCTGACTGTGACCAGTGTGTTACCTGCCAGTTACCTGGGGCAGGGATGGAGTCAGTGGCGAGGGAGTAGAATTTTGCTCCCAGCCTGGATTGACATTTTTCATTGTCTATTTAAATGTGATCTATACCCCTTTTCAAACAAGAACGGACTTGGCAGCAGAACTAATTGGTGAACCAACTGTCAGCTTTATTGAGACAAAGTGTGGAGTTTATCTGTTATGAAGTAAACTACAGTGACAAACTCAGACAGCTACTTAGAGTTGAATGTGGATTATACTGCTTAAGTCAATAACTAGGCAGTAGAGCAGTGAAACAACTTATTGGAGTTTCTGCAGCCACGGTCTTCAAACTTTTTCTTGTGTTGGGCTTTTATCTTCTGATTCTCGTTGCTTTCCATTGCACAGACCTTTCTTGAGAATCTCTTTTCTGCTTGTTCTTTTTTGATTAACCTCCCTCTCTGCCCAATCACAGTTCATATGAACAACACTCACCTCACTTCACCACGTGATGTTCTTCATATTCATAATTATTCCCTTTACATCTTACCTGAGGACTGCTAGACCTGTATTTATTACCCTTATTTCACCGCTATTTCTCTATTGGCTGACAGAGCGGTATCAAGAGTACCTTTAGCTTTGAGCTGCAGGAAGCCTTTTCAATCGCGACTTATTAAAAAATAACAAAAGAACTGGGATGTTGTCAATCAGGAACAAAAACAAAGTTGCTGGAAAAGCTCAGCAGGTCTGGCAGCATCTGTGAAGGTAAAAAGACAGATCCGGTTTTCAGTCTCATTCGTCTCAAAATGCAACATTGCGACGACGTTCATTTGCTTCCAACAATAACACAAAGCACTGCGCATGCTCCAGCTCACGGTGAAGTCTGGCTGATTGATGTCAGTGCGCGACCAATAGGAGCACAGGTGTGCCGTGCATGACCGGACGGATATCGCCCAATCGGAATGAAGGGAGGGCGGGATCAGTGAAAACCACGTGATCATCCACGAGTGCGGTGCAGAGTCGCTGAGATAACCGGAACTGCAGATGCTGGAGAATCCGAGATAACACGGTGTGCAGCTGGATGTGCACAGCAGGTCAAGCAGCATCAGAGGAGCAGGAAAGCTGACGTTTCGGGCCTAGATCCTTCGCTGAGACCAAGATTTGTGCAATTGAGGTAAGAGCAGGCCACAGTAAAGAAAGCAAAACGGTAGAAAGCTGGAGGGAAGTGATATTCGTATGGGTTTGGAAGTTTTACAAACAGTTAGTGCACGTCGGAAAACACACCCATTTGAAACTCCCAGACTCACGTTTGCAGAAAACAAATCAACGCCTCAGATGGCGATCGGCCCGTGTGACCGTCACCATCTTTATTGGGGGCAGTGGTCCGCGGGGCGCATGCGCGACAGCTTTGAAACTTTAAAAGGGCCGGGGGTGAAGCTGGAGGAACACAACAGGACAGGCAGCATCAGAGAAACAGGAAAACTGACGTATTCGGGCCCACACCCTTCAGAAATGGGGGAGGGGAAGGGGATGCTGAAACAAACAGGGAGAGAGTGGGAGACAAGTGGAGAGGAGACAGACAAGTTAAAGAGGTGGGGATGGAGCAGGTAAAGGTGAGTGTAGGTGGGGAGGGGATGGGTCAGTCTATGGAGGACCAACAAGTCAAAGGGGTGGGATGAGGTTAGCAAGTAGGAAATGGGGGTGTGGCTTGAGATGGGAGGAGGGGATAGGTGAGAGGAAGAGTAGGTTAGGGAGGTGGGGATGAGCAATTGTTTATTGCGAACTGAGTGTAGGTGTTCTGTAAAGTGGTCCCCAAGCCTCTGCTTGGTTTCCCTGATATAGAGGAGGCCAGAACGGGTGCAGCGGTGCAGTATACCACATTAGCACCTGCATACCCCATACAGATGGCCTCAAAGCCCTACGCTATTTCCTGTCCTGCAGGTCTGACCAGTTCCCCTCCACTGACCCCATTATGTGCTTCGGTGAACTCGTCCCACTGCCTACAGACAAAGGGGGTGGCCATGGGTACCTGCATGGGCCCAAGCTTTGCCTGTCTCTTTGTTGGAACAATCCCTCTTCCGTACCTCTTCCTCCAGTACATGGATGACTGTATCGGCGCTGCCTCGTGCTCCTATGAGGAGCTCGAACAGTTTGCCCACTTCACCAACACCTTCCACCCCAACCTTAAGTTCACCTGGACCATCTCTAACCACCTCTCTCACCTTCCTGGTCCTCTATTTCCATCTTGGGGAACAATCTCAAAACCGATATATATTTCAAGCCCACTGACTCCCACAGCTACCTAGAATACACCTCCTCCCACCTGTCAAGTTTGTTTTCGGAGACCCTCACGGACGTGCTGCAATAACAAGACACTGACCTGTTTAGAAAAACACAAATCATTTTCTTACCAAGCAAGTACAAGCTGTGAAGAATCACTGTACTCAACCCGGCACACAGTGCAAAGTCTCACAAGGAGTTCTCCCCGGACAGTCCCTGCTTTTTATACTTTACAAAAGACATGATACAGAAAACGATTTCACAACCTCCAATGACATGATACATAAAACAATTACTACAACAGACAAAAACAGGATACCAAGCAATTATTACATGGACAACATAAAAGACCAGGATATAGTATCGATTGCTTGTGAAGTAGCTGCTCATGGCAGGAGGTGATTTTGAGTTGTTGTCCGGGACAGATTGTGATTTCAAGTTGCCAGTGTGTCTGGCTAGGACAAAGTCAGTGCCCTGGCCCCTTAGTCAGCGACAGAAGTTACATGCTTTAGAGGTTTCACACCTTTACAAAATTTCCCCACCTAACCCTATTTGATACAGATTGATTCTAATTTCAGTTCAGTCAGGAAACGTAAGACAGTGTCTGCATGCCGATGTGTGAGAAGATGAGTTACAAAAGCTTTACACTGAATTCCTAGCTGGGCAGGAAGCTTCAGGGCAGTGTCTGCATACCGATGTGAGTAGATAAAAGACTTTACTTCTATAAGTCAAAGTCTCTGTATAGGAATCAAATGCAGATGAAAGACTTTGATTTCTATACTTCTTTAAATTAATGGGATGTTATCACATTAACATCTCACACCCACCCACCGTCCTGCAAAAGTGCCATCTCCTATTCCCAATTGCTTCACCTCTGCCGCATCTGCTCCCAGGATTCCACTCCCGTACATCTATGATGTCCTTGTTTTTCAAGGACCGCAACTCCACTCCCCACCTCCCCACCGGAGTGGTCAAGAACACCCTTGACCGTGTCTCCTGCATTTTTCTACAACTCCTCCCTCGCACCCTATCCCTGCAATAACAACTGAAAAAGAATCCCCCTCATCCTCACATACCACTCCACCAATCTCCGGATCGAACACGTCATCCTCTGACACTTCCGCCATCAGCAATCCGACCTCACCATCAAAGACATTTTTCCCTCCCCACCCTTGCTTGCCTGCCGGAGAGACCAGTCTCTCCGTGACTCCCTTGTCCGCTCCACGCTGCCCTCCAACCCCACTACTCCCAGCACCTTCCCCTGCAACCAAAGGAAGTGCTACACTTGCCTCCACACCTCCTCCCTCTTCTCTTTTCCCCCCCCCCATCCCAGGCCCCAAGAAGACTTTCTACATCGAGCAGATGTTCACCTGCACATCTGCCAATGTGGTATACTGCATCCCCTGTACCCGTTGTGGCCTCCTCTACATTGCGGAAACCAAGCGGAGGCTTGGGGACTGCTTTGCAGAACACCTACGCTCAGTTCGCAAGAAACAACTGCACCTCCCAGTTGCGAACCATTTCAACTCCCCATCCCATTCCTCAGATGACATGTCCATCCTGGGCCACCTGCAGTGCCACAATGATGCCACCCAAGGGTTGCAGGAATAGCAACACATATTCTGCCTGGGAACCCTGCAGCCCAATGGTGTCCATGTGGATTTCAGAAGCCTCAAAATCTCCCCTCCCCCAACTGCCTCCCAAAACTAGCCCAGCTTGTCCCTGCCTCCCTAACCTGTTCTTCCTCTCTCCTATCGCCTCCTCCCACCTCAAGCTGCACCCCTATTTCCTGCTTACTAACTTCATCCCACCCCCTTGACCTGTCTGTCCTCCCTGGACTGACCTATCACCTCCCTACCTCCCCACCTCTCCTCATCTTTACCTGCTCCATGCCCGCCTCTTTAACTTGTCTGTCTCCTCTCCAAATATCTTTTCTCTCCATCTTTGATCTGTCTCCCCCCTCTCCCTATTTCGTTCAGAATCCTCTTCCCCTCCCCCATTTCTGAAGTGGTGTCCAGGCCCAAAACGTCAGCTTTCCTGCTCCGAAGATGCTCCTTGGCCTGCTGTGTTCATCCAGCTCCACACCTTGTTATCTTGGATTCTCCAGCATCTGCAGTTCCTATTATCTCTTATCCAAGAGAAATGTTTGTTTCTTATGGATTTTTTTTCCCAGACTGTTGGATCATAGCAGCTCACACTGCTCTTGCTCACTTCTGTGCTCCCTGATCACCTTTGTCGGTGTCTAATCTCTTCAGTCTCTAATGATGGATAGATTTGATCTCTGTAGTATTTTACTGTAATTTCCTTGTACCTTTTTTGTAAATAAATTTTCCACTGCTGCCCACCCCCTGACCATGTGCTGCTCTCTTACCAGATTAATTTTTGAATGGTATCTTTCACAGTCAGGAAATATTTTCCCAGAAAGAGAGTGTATTTTTCTTCCATTTCAGACCACCAAATTCTACAGCGTTTTTATCTGTCATTCATTTTGCACTTCTGCAACATTTACTGTGTGTTTCTCCTTCCACAGATACCAGCGATCGTTGCCAAAGCCCTGTTCCCTGTGGAGAAGGTGATGTTTAACTTTCGTGTGCTGCTTCAGTTTGTATGATAAAGGTGCTCTCACAATGCTCCATTTGAGAAGTTACAGATCATTCATCTAGCGATACTGAAGAGCTAATGGTGTATGTCCAAATCAACAAACTATTTGTATTTTTATCATGTTTTATAATTTCACAAAAATATTATCAACAAACTTTTGACGTAAGGCCATATTAGGTCAGGTGACCAAAAAGTTACCATATCTACAGGTTTTCCTGACTCTCTCAAGGAAAGCAAACCTAAGAGGTTTATCAGGGGAATTCCAGATCACGTTTTCTGGCAACTGTAGAAACAGCCTCCAATAGTGAAGGGATGATTAAACACATTGTTGGAGTCTGGAACTAAATGAGTTATCGAACTCTTGAAGGTTGTGTGTGCAGGGAGATAGGGCTCGTCACAGCCAGGAATTAAATCACGGGTGAGAATTTTAAATTAGTATCAGAGATAATGGGAACTGCAGATGCTGGAGATTCCAAGATAATAAAATGTGAGGCTGGATGAACACAGCAGGCCAAGCAGCATCTCAGGAGCACAAAAGCTCACAGCAGGCCAAGCAGCATCTCAGGAGCACAAAAGCTCACAGCAGGCCAAGCAGCATCTCAGGAGCACAAAAGCTCACAGCAGGCCAAGCAGCATCTCAGGAGCACAAAAGCTCACAGCAGGCCAAGCAGCATCTCAGGAGCACAAAAGCTCACAGCAGGCCAAGCAGCATCTCAGGAGCACAAAAGCTCACAGCAGGCCAAGCAGCATCTCAGGAGCACAAAAGCTCACAGCAGGCCAAGCAGCATCTCAGGAGCACAAAAGCTCACAGCAGGCCAAGCAGCATCTCAGGAGCACAAAAGCTTCACAGCAGGCCAATGTGCTCCTGAGATGCTGCTTGGCCTGCTGTGTTCATCCAGCCTCACATTTTATTATCTGAGAATTTTAAATTGTTGCTTATAAACAGGAGCCTTTGTGGGTCAGGGAGCACAGCAGTGATGGGTGAACAGGTCTTGGTACAAATGTACTTGTGTGCAGCAGAACTTTAGGTATTCTTGAGGTTACAGGGACATTGAATGTGGGAGGCCGACTGGCAGTGAGTTTGGATAGTTAAGCCTAGAGGTAACACAGGAATAGATGAGAGGTTCAGCAGATGAGCTGAAACTAAGGTGTCACTGTCAGTCATTGTCACTGAAGTGGAAGTACGTGGTTTTTGTGCAGGGCTCTGCTGTTTACCCTCACCTCACCTCAGGAATTCAGCTGTTTGTGAATTTGCGGATCAAGTCTGTAATAAGATCAGGAACTGAGTGCCCACCATGGCCCATGCTGGGTGTCACTGAGCAGGTTACTGCTGAGTAAGTGCTGTTTAATACTGCTGTTGACAACACCTTCCAGTACTTTACTGATGATAGAGAGTAGATTGCTTGAGGGGAAATTGGTCGGGTTGGATTTTCAATGTTTTTGTGCTGAACAGACCTGGGCAGTTTTCCAAATTGTTAGGAGATGCCAGCGCCGTAGCAGGACTGAAATAGTTTGGCTTGGATGCTAGCAAGCTCTAGAGCACTAGTCATCGCTACTATTGTCAGAGTGTTGCCAGGGCCCATAACCTTTGCACTGTTCATTCATTTCTTTAATATTATGTGAAATGAATCAAATTGGATGAAAACTCACATCTCTGATGTTGGGGACCTCTGGAGAAGGCTGAGATGGATCATCCAGTTGGCACTTCTGGCTGAAGATTGCTGCAGACTTGTCTTTTGCAAGGAGAGGTTGGGCTCCTGTGTCGGGTAAAGATGGGGATTTTTGGCATTCTTCCTCCAGTGAGTTGTTTAATTGTCCATCACTGTTCACGACTGGGTGTGGTAGAACTGCAGAGCTTGCATCTGATCTATTGGTTATGGGGTGGCTTAGCTCTAACTCTTGCTGCTTATGCTATTTTGCATGCAGATAGTCCTGTTTGGTGGTTTTACCAGGTTGGCACCTTATTTTTAGGTATGCCTGGTGCTGCCCTTGGCATGCCCTCCAATACTCTCCGTTCAAGCAGTGTTGGTCCCCTGGATCAATGGCAATGGGTGTCTCTAGGATATGCTGGGCCATGAGGTTACAGATTGTGCTGGAGAAGGTCTGCTACTGTTGCAGTCTCTCTCAAAGCCTCATAGATATCTGGTTTTGAGCTCCTGTGTCTGTTCCAAGTCTGTCCCTTTTAGCCGAAGTTAGTGCCACCCAATGCAATGGGGGGTATTCTCAAGTTTAAGATGAGGCTTTGTCTCCACAGGACTGTGCGGTGGTTGCTGTTAACAATCCTGTCATGGACAGATGCCTCTGCAGCTGGGAAATTGGTGATGATGAGATCAGCTATATTTTCCCCCTTTGGTGCGTCAGCACCTGCTGCAGTCCCAGCCAAGCAGCTTTGTCCTTCAGGACCCGACCAGCCTGATTGGTAATCCTCCTGCAAACTACTCCTGATGTGGACATTGAGTACATTTAGTGCTATTCACACTCGCAGTGCTTCCTCCAAGTGCTGTTCAACATGATGGAGTTTTTTGTTTCTTAAAATTCCCTCTTGGGATGTGGAAATCGCTGGCTGGACCAGCGTTTATTACCTGGAAGGCAGTTAAGAGTCAAGCACATCACTATGGGTTTGGAGTCACATGTCATCCAGACCAGGTAAGGATGGCACATTTCCGGAAAGGGCATAAGTGAACCAGATGGGTCTTTCCTGATAATTGGCAATGGTTTCATGGTCATCATGAGAATCTTAGTTCCAGATCATTATTTAATTCATGTTTCACCATCTGCCATGGCAGGATGCGAACCCAGGTCCCCAGAATGTTATCTGGGTCTCTGGATTAATAATCTAGCGATAATACTACTGCTGATTTATCAACCAAGGGAGGATGGTACATGGTAATCAGCAGGAGCCATGAGACTTCCAGGCGTCAGAGTCAATGTTGAGTACTCCCAGGTCAAATAATCTGGTCAGAATAGCACTGTGCTGTCACGTCTGCTGGGACAGGGCTTCACTAAGGACAATGATAGTGGTGTGTGTCATTGTTTGCCAGGTATGTTTCCATGAGTCTGACACTGTTCCTTGACTCGTCTTTGAAGCGGCTCTCCAAATTTTGCCACTAGCCCCCAGATATTATTAAGCAGGAGTTTGGGGGGCCGATAGGGCTGATTCTGCAGTTGTCTTTCCTAGTTCCCTGGTGGATGCCAAATGGGCCACCCAGCTTCATTCCTTTGTTGAAACTTTGCAGTGATTTGCAACTGAGTGGCTTGCTGAGGTTGGCAAATTTCTTTCCCCGAAGGACATTAGATTTTTTTTTCACTCTGTCATCAGCAATTGTTGCCATGGCAACCAGTTGATTCCTCCAGTTTTTTTTTATTGAATTCAAATTCCACCATCTGCTGAGATAGGATTTGAACCTGGACTTCTGTTGTACATTTTAACATTCTGGATAAAAGTTAGTCATCAGGTTTGTTCACTCATTTTTAAATATCACTAACACAGGCATTGTTTCTTTGCAAAACACTGTCCATCATCCTGTCTCCTCCATCCTCCGCTCCAACAGCAAGTGAAGGAGACACATGCAGTTTCTATGTCACTAAGATTGAGACAATCCAATCAGCTGCCTCTGCTGCTTCCCTCTCTTCCACAAGCCCACCAAACCAAATTGCTTAGCATGTTGCTCCTCGTTTTAGGCTTAAACTTGCATCTTTGTCCAGTTTCATGTCAAGCCTTATCAGAGCTCATCTTAACACTTTGCCCTATTCTCACTAAACTACAAATATTCCAACTCTTATTTCTCCTCCTCCTCCTCCTCCCTGCCTCTTCCCCCATGCCAATTCACAGATATTGTTACTTGTTCTGTCTGTTTCTCTTTTCCGGTTATGTCCTTCTCACCCATTCTGTTTAAAACCAATGTTCGACCTCACCGTCATTGGAAAATCCCACTCCATCTCTCTTTCCTGTCTGAAATCCATGTCGTAAATGTCCCTCCAGGATCTATCCTTGGCCCATGCTGTTTCTCACCAACATACTTCCAGGAGGTGAGATCTTCCACAAGCACTGTGTTAACTTTCACATGTATTCTACAATGTTCAGATCGAACTCGTCTCCATCACTTTGCTCCACTGTTACTCAGTTATAAAACTGCTTATCATGCTTCCACTACTTGATTAGTTGAAATTTCCTCCAATAACACTTTGTGATAGTAAAACACATTGCCTTCAGTTATTATTACAAATTATTTTTCCTTACTATTGTACTGAATCCATCCCTCTCATTGGGAACTGTCTGAGGCTGAACTGCACCCTTCTCAATAATGCTGTCATATCTGGTCTCAAGATGAACATCTTACCGTACATTTCAATCACAAATGCCAGAAATTTCAATCTCTAAAATGCTCCTTCTCTCCACCTCACTCCAGCTCATTCGCGACTGAAACCCCTTACCCATGTCTGTGTTGCCTTAAGCTTGACAATTCCAAAAGAGAACCCTCTCTTCTCTGCCTTATCGAGAATCTGCTCCCACGATGAGAAATATTTCCTCAGCATTTATCCTGTCAACTCCCTTGAGAATCCTCTATTTTTAATTAGAACATCTCTCATTCTTCAAAAAAATCTAGTTAGTATATTCCAGACCTGTTTCGTCTTAGCTTAAAACATAATCCCTCCAAACCAATGATCATCTTAGTTCATCTTCTTTGAAATGCCTCCAGTGAAGTTATATACTTGCTCAAATAAGTGGACCAAAAAAGCTGCTCACATTCTTCCAGATGTGGTCTTGCCAGCAAGTTGTACATTTGTCCTAAGACATGTATTCCAAACTCTTCTACTGCAAACACCTTGACATAAGGATAACATCCCATGACCCTTCCCGATTACCTGTTGCAACTGTATGCTCGCTTCATGCTTCCTGCACAATTATTCCTGAATCCCTTTTGTGTTGCAGTTTTCCACAGTTTTTACATTTTTAAATAACACTGTTCTTTGGTCATCTCCTCAAAAATTAGCAACTTCACGTTTTCCCAAATTATACTCCATTTGCCGACTTGTCGCCCATTTATCAATATCTCTCCATAAACTCTAACCCTCATGGAACTTGACTGTTATCCCTTTTTATGAGATCCTTCCTCATTCTTCTCATCTTTTTGTTGGGAGCACTGGGCAACATGACACATACGTAATTGCTGCCTTTTTAAGGGGTGTTTTTTCAAATGACTGGGAGAAGCTTACTGCCCATTTCTCAGAATCGAGACAACTTGTTCATCAAGTTGCATTGGGCCGGAAAAGCTGATGTCTCATTGTGGCAGTGCAGCAGCACAGAAGGAAAGAAAAGGAAGCAAATCCTGCTGCCTGCATCTCACTAAATCTTGGCCATTCTTTGCCTTGTGTCAAACACCTGTTGTTCTGTTCAGTGACATGAAGCCCCAATGTGGAAATTCCTAGAAACCCAAATAGAAATCCCTCGAATCAGCTGCTGACTCCCACAAGGAATAATGTGCAGCAGGAACAATGCACAGTTACCCTCGGCCAGGAGGAGGGGATGTTGTGGATTCCTACTCTGACAGTGATGGATTTTATGAATTTGTGTTACAGGATATTACAAGTGGACTTTCAGGTAGGAAGCTCAATAATTGTAACACCAAACTCTGACAGAATTACTCAATTCAATCAGGACCTGGATATTCGCATTGTGTGTGAGTATTGTGTTCCTGCTCATTCCCATTTGCCATGTAAAATTTCTTTCTTATTACCCCATTCTCTCAATAGATCTTTCCTACGACTTTTAATATATGTCCTGTAGCCCTTTTTTATGGCCAGTTGAGTGTACATTTTGCCGTCCTAATGTTTATCTTTTGTAAACACCTCCTATCAAAGGTCCCCTCAAAATCCTTTGTTACAAGGAGATCAATCTTAGTTTCCCCAAGCACCTGATTACCCAATGACAGTTTGTTTCCTGTGTGTAAGGCACTCATCCGGATTGTGTTGGAACATTTTCCACTTCCCTGCATGAGTACAGCCCCAACAATATTAAAGAAAGGTAACATCCTCCAGATGAAGCAGTGTCAGAGTGGTGTCCCATCCACCACATGCAACATTCCCCTCTACACCACCGAGGCACAGTGGCATCACTATGCCTAAGGTAAAGTCACCATTGTCCTACCTGACCATAGGGCTGGTTTAACCTGAAGATTACTGCACCCCAGGCGAGGAGAGAGATTGAGAGGAAGTCCATCTATTGTAGATGGATATTCTCAATATGTACCAGAAATGTCTAAGTCACACAAAATTATAATAAAAACAGCCCTAACCATGCAACTAAAAACCCTCTCCCTACAAACCATTCTGTTAAATCTCCTCTGCCTCCGATCAGGCACCCTCCCGTCTTTCACAGTGTGTGGGGGATCTTTGGTTTGCACAGACTCAGCTCGTCTCTTTTCCTGTCTGTAATGTCATCATGCTGTGACAATGGCACTGAACCTCACTGTCTGTGAGGGTGGTAGGCACAGAGATCCTCATAGCGTTTAAGATATATATAGATGCACACTTGTGATGCCAATGCAGAGTCTATGGGCCAAGTTCTGGAAAATTAGATTAGAATAGTTAGGTGGTGGTTTTTAACTGGCACAGGCTGGATGGGCCACAAAGACTTTTTCTGTGCTGTAGACCTCCGAGACTCTTCACATAGGAGGATACCCAGCAATATGTCAAGTCATTTCAGAATATGAGATATTAGAACAAATGACTCATGATTGGTCAGTATTTTCGGGAGAAAAGTGAGGTATAGACGTAATGCGGTTTACCTCGAAATTCAGGGGCCTGAAGCCCAGGAAATTGAAAGTACCGCCATCAAGTGGATGTATAAAAATAAGGATTGTATTAGAGGAAAGAAATATCATTCTTGTATCATCCATTTGTGAGGCTGGACGATATTAGAGACAGGAAGGGTTCTGAGACCGGAGAAGATTCCAAAAATAGGGAAAAGTGAGCTTGGATGAGATTACAGAAATGGGGAAGATTGTGAGGCTGGAGGAGACCTCAGACAAAGGGAGGTTTGTGAGGCTGAAGACAATTATAGAGCTAAAGAAGTTTGTGGGCTGGAGGAGATTAGAGATGAGGTGGTTTGTGAGACTGGAGGAATCTGAATAGATGGTGTGAGTTATGTGGCTAGTGGGGGATTCCAACGATAGGCAGGTAGTGAGGCTGGAGAGGGATTCCAGAGATGTGAAGCGTGTTGAGGCTCGATGGTAATGCCTGCAGTAATGCAGGTAGTGAGGCTCGAGGGCATGATCAGGTGGGTAGTGAAGTTTGAGGTATGATTCCTGCAATCGGGAGGGTAGTGAGGCTCCAGGGTGGATTATCATCATAACAACACAGTGGTGTACTTACAGCACATGGAGTGCAGCAGTCATAGAAAGTACCACTTTCTCCAAATCCAATAAAAATGGGCAATCAATATTAGTTTGTGCAGGAAAGACCACATCCCATAAGTCAATTAAAATTATGGTGGGTCTCTGGCTTGGAGAGAGCTAACAGAAGCCGAGATAATTCTCCATTGTAGCAATGTTTGGTAACCGTAGAATACAACATTCAGCTAATTGGCAAATAATGCAGGGTGAAAATGTGAAGATTGTTTGTTTGACTCAGCAAGTTCCCAGGATCTGGAACAGTCTGAATGGTAGCTGGATGCAGATTTAGCAGTTATTCTCAGAAGAGAGTTGGGATTTAACTTTTCAAGGAATGATGGACAAATAGCGGGGGAATTGGGTCAGATTTGCAGCACCTCCCAGAGTGAGAGTGAAGCCTTTGACCGGGTTCCACGTGGTAGACTAATGAGTAAAGTTAGATCACACGTGATTCAGGAAGAGCTCGCTTATTGGAAGCGGAATTGGCTTAGTTGTCGGAGAGAATGTGGTGTTGGGGATTTTTCAGAGTGGAGTTCTGTGACCAGTGTGTTCCACAGCAATCTGTGCAGGGGCCACTTTTGTTTCTCATTTATATTAATGATTTGGATGCGAATTTAAGGGACAAGATTAGTAAGTTTGCAGACGATACGAGAATTAGTGGTTAGTGAAGGTTATCTAAGATGACAGTGAGATCTTGATCAATTATGTCAATGGGTTGAGAAGTGGAGGATGAAGTTCAATTTGAATAAATGTGAGATATTGTATTTTGGTAAAATGAACAGGGTAGGACCAACAATTGATGGTTGCACCCAGGGTAGAGTTGTGAAACAGAGAAATGCTGAGATTCAGGTACATAATTCTTTGAAGTTTATGTAGACAAGTAGTCAGGGTGGTTAATATGTTGTTTAGCACACTTGCTTTCATTGCTCAGACCTCTGAGTCTCAGAGTTGGGATGTTATGTTGAGGTTGTATAGGACATTGAGGCTTCATTTGAGGTATTGTGTGCAGCTCTGGTTGCCCTGTTACAGGAAGGACATTATTATTGAACTGGAGACAGTTCAGAACAGACTTGCTGGGATGTTGCCAGGATTGGAGAGCTTGATTATCAAATAGACAGACAAAGCTAGGACTTTTCTCACTGGAGTATAATGGGTTAAGGAGTGACCTTAGAGGTTGATAAAATCATGAGGGCACAGATTATGCGAATAGCAAGGGTTTATTCCCAAGGTTGGGTGATTTCAAGACAAGGGGACATGTATGTAAGGTGAGAGGAGAAATACATATTTAAAAAGACATGGATTTTTTTATTTTTACGAACTTGTCCACGTGTGGAACAAACTCAGAGGAAGTGGCAGATACAGGTACAGTCACATTGTTTAAAAGACACTTGAATAGGGACATAGATAAGAGAGCTTTAGAGGAGTATATGCCAGATGCAGGCAGATGTGATCAGTTTACATATAAAACTTATACATTTCAAAATTCTAAATATGCATTAAATTGAAGTAAGGCCAACTTTGACATTATTGGGCAAGAACTTCCAAAAGATGATCGGGAGAGGTAATATGTAGGTCAAGGAATGCTTGGAAAGTGGGAGGCCCTCAAAACTAAAATAAGGAGAGCCAGGCACATGTTCCTGTTCACGTGAAGGGCAAGGCTGGTAAATGTAGGGGATACTGGCTGACTGGAGAAATTGAGGCTCTGGTCAAGAAAAAGAAGGCAGCACATGTTGGGTACTGACATCAGGATTTGGGTCAATCCTTCAAAGTATAGGGGCAGTAGGAGTATACTTGAGGGAAATCAGGACGGCAAAAAGGAGACATGAGCTATCTTTGGCAAATTGAGTTAAGGGGAATCCCAAGAGATTCTGAAACTTCATTTGGGACATAAAAACAACAAGGGAAAAAATAGGGGCCCCTTTAAAGATCAACAAGGCTGTCTGTGTGGAACTGCAGGCTGAGATAGTGAATGAGTATTCGCATTAGTATTTACTGCAGAGAAGGATATGGCAGTGAGAGAGCTTGGAATCATAAATAATGAGTCGTGAGAAGTGTCTATATTACAGAGATCTAGGTGCTGGATGTCTTAAAATGCATAAAGGTGGATAGGTTCCTGGCACCTGATCAGGTGTTACCCACAAACTCTGGGAGAAGCTGGGGAAGTAATTGCTGGCCCCTTGCTGAGGTATTTGTATCACTGACACTAGTGAAGTGCCAGAAGGCCGGGTGGCTAATGTGGTGCCATTCTTTAAGGAAAAGCCAGAGGACCATCGACCGTTGAGCCTGATGTCAGTGGTGGGTAAATTGCTGGAGGGGATTCTGAGGGACAGGATTTGCATGTGGTTAGAGAAGCAAAGACTGATTAGGGATGGTAGACATGGCTTTGTGAGTAGGAAATCTTGTCTCACTAACTTGATTGAGTTTTTTGAAGAAGTGACAAAGAAGATTGAAGAAGGCAAAGCAGTGGACACTGTCTATTATGGACTTCAGCAAGGCATTCACCAAAGCTCCACATGACAGACTGGTTAGCAAGATTAGATCAAATGGAACCCAGGGAGAGTTAGCTATTTGAAACAAAATTGGCTTGAAGGTAGGAAACAGGATCATGGTGGGGGGCGGGGAGCGGGTTCAGTCTGGAAGACTATGAACAGCAGTGTGCTGCAAGGATTGGTGCTGGGTCCACTGCTTTTTTTATCATTGATGCAAATCATGTGGAATGAATATTGGAGGAATGGTTAGTAAGTTTGCAGATGACACTAAAATTATTGTTGTTGTAGTAGACAGCAAAGGAGTTTACTTCCCAAGTACAATGGGAACGTAATCAATGGGTTGATGGGCCAAGGAGTGATAGAAATACACTTAGTTCAGATAAATGTGAGCGATTTGCATTATGGCAATGACAAATCAGGGCAGGACTTAAACAGTTACTGATGAGGCCCTCGGGGCTGTTATGCAACAGAGACTCCTTGGGGTGCAGGTGCACAGTTCCTTGAAGGTGGATTGCAGGTACAGAAGGTAGTGAAGATGATATTTGCTGTGCTGGCATTTATTGGTCAGTGCATTGAGTGTAGGAGTTGGGAGGTCATGTTATAGGCTGAACAAGACATTGATTATGCTGCTTTTGGAATATTGTGTTCAGTTCTGGTCTCCCTGCTATAGGAATGATGCTGTTAAACTTGGCAGGGTGCAGAAAAGATTTATAAGGATGTTGCAGGAGGTGGAAGTTTTGAGATGTAGGGAGAGGTTGAATATGCTGGGGCTATTTTACCTGGAGCATTGAAGGCTGAGGGGTGACCTTATAGAGGTTAATAAAATTATGGTGGGTGTAGGGTGAATGGCCAAGATTGTTTTCCCAGGTTAGGGAAGAACTAACCTGAATTAGAGACTAGAACTAATAACATTGGCTTAAGCTGAGAGGGAAAGTCTTTAAAAGGGAGCCAAAAGAACTGCAGATGCTGTAAATCTGAAAAGAAAACAAAGTTGCTGGAAAAGCTCAGCAGGTTTGGCAGCATCTGTGGAGGAGAGAAGAGTTTCGGGTTCTGAGGAAGGGTCACCGGTCCCGAAATGTTAACTTTTTTCCCCCTCCTCCACAGATGCCACCAGGCCTGCTGAGCTTTTCCAGCAAATTTCCTTTTTTTAAAGGGAAAGTGGGTGGTGCCTGTGCAGAATGAGGTGCCAGAGGAAGCTGGTACAGTTACAACATTTAAAAGGTATGTGAATAGGAAGCGTGTAGCAGAATATAGGTCAAATGCTTGCAAATGGGATTAGATTAATTTGGGATATCTGGTCAGCGTGGACAACTGGGACCAAAGGGATTGTTTTGTGCTGTACAACGCTGACGAAGCATTTTTTGTTTTCATTTCAGATTTCCACAATTTTACTTCTGCACTGCTCTTACTCTTTCAGAGGGATTGAAAGGTGGAGTTACAGATCTATACAATGACTGTCCTTCCTCGCTGGCTCTCCCAATTCTCTCTTTTGGTAGTTTGATGCAAACACTGACTGGATCCCTTACCTGGAGGATATTTATGAATGAATTTGTTCTAATGGTGATCCAGCATATTCCCCAAGTGTTGCTGTACACATGTCCAGAGAATTTCTCAGTTTCACAATCTGTGTCCTTCTGGTTTCTTACTTACTTTCTCTTTGAAAGTATAGTCTGCAGTTGGAGAATTTAAACAGGCCCACATCCAGGTCTGACGGTCACTTTGTTTATCACAACCCAATTTTCTCAGGATTTTGAACATTGAAGGAAAAAGCAGCACTCACATTGGGGAGAAATGCACATGGTGTGTGTGTTGAAGAGTCTGTGAAGATTCATCTGAAATGTCCAAACACCAGTGCAGTGACACTGGGAGACAGTGTGGAAATGTGCAGATTGCAGGAAGGAATTTCTTCATCCATCCCAGCTAGAAACTGACCACCAGAGTCACACTGGAGAGAGACCATTGACCTGTTCTGCGTGAGGGAAAGGCTTTGCTGACTCGAATTCCCCGCTGATACACCAGCGAGTTCACTCTGGGGAGAGACCTTTCATGAGCTCTGTGTGGGAAGGGATTCATTGTCATCCAAACTGTTAACACACCAGCGAGTTCGCAGACAACCACAGTTGAAGAACATTGCTGTCACTCTCACTATCAAATAAACCATGGTGTTGGGCTGTTTGTACAGATGTTACCGATACCTGCTCAATTAAAGGTGCTGGTATTGTGAATAAAATGTCACACTAACAGTTGTGTAAGGTAGAGCTTGGAAATAGTCACGTTGTCACAACACATCGACACATTCACACTGACTAAAGCCTATCCACCTGCATGATATGTGAAAAGGGATTTCCTGGTACGTTCCTGGTTCCTGGTTAACGACCAGCAAATTTCTGAATAAGTTGATTGGTTTGAATATAGCTAACAGTAGAATCAAAAATAGTATCAGTGATAATGGGAACTGCAGATGCTGGAGAATCCAAGATAACAAAAAGTGTGGAGCTGGATGAACATAGCAGGCCAAGCAGCATCTCAGGAGCACAAAAGCTGACTTTTCGGGCCTAGAGAAGGGTCAAGGCCTGAAACGTCAGCTTTTGTGCTCCTGAGATGCTGCTTGGCCTGCTGTGTTCATCCAGCTCCACACTTTGTTATAGTCGATTCAAAAACCATGTGTTTTGGGCTTGTTTCTGGAGATCATAGAATCCCTCCACTGTGGGAGCAGACCACTTAGCCCATCAAGTCCGCACTGACCTGACGAAGATTGTCTTACCCAGACACTGTCTGCGTGAGTTTCCTCCAGATGCTCTGGTTTCCTCCCACAGTCCAAAAATGTGCAAATTATGTAGATTCACTATGCTAAATTGCCCATAGTATCTTGTGTGCAAAATGCAGGGATAGGGTAGGGTGTGAGACTGGTTGGGATGCTCTTTGCAGGGTTGATATTGACTGAATGGCCATCTTCCACACTGTAGGAATTCTGTGATGATCTCGATGGCCCTTTATTTGTTAGATAGGTCTGCACACCTTTACAATGACAGATTCTGTTGCTCTCCCACAGACATTTGTTTATTGGAAACAATGTAATCTTTCAGTTTGTGGATAAAAATCAAAGGAATGTTTTAAATCCAAACATAGGATTGGGTTGAGTCATGTCCTATAATCCCTGATTTGCATTTTCCCCGTCGGCTATGAAACCTGGTGACCGCTGTGACTCTGCCTGGGAGCATTGCAGTCTCGTCAGCTCTTTACCTGGTGTCCATAGCAGTGATGGATCTCATGACGGAAACATAAACCAAAACATTGTGTGATTTCTAGTACATATTTTCTATTTAGTCTTCTGTCCATCACTTCCCTAGAGGCTGAGATACTGGTCTGGGGACCTAGGTGTGAATCCATCTGGAAATAAGAATGTGATGATGACTGTCAATCCATTGCCTTTGTTGGAAAAACCCATCTGTTCACCGATGGCCTACAGGGAAGGAAACTGCCATTCTTATCCAGTGATGTGATCATCCCATGAATGAATTTTTTAAAAAAATTAAAAACTCCTGCAAATACGTTAAACTGTCTTAATTTATTTGACAGCTGACAGTTCAAACTGCTTGATGGTCACTTTCTCTTTTGATCAAGTTGTGGCCATTTCATAGTTGAAACCATAGTTATTCTCGTACAAACAGTGCATGCTCTGACATGCCACTTATGAACCAGACATCCACGTTGACCATATCCTGATGCTGTGTACCACGAAAGCAAAATTCTTCACCATCTTATCTACTTGTGTTGCAATTTCAGAGAGCTATGGACTTGAACCTCCCAAACTCCCGAACACTTTTTGAGAATTTCATCAAACTGACCTCCAATGGCAGGAATGGACAGGGTCAGCTTGGATTGATGATCATAATTCAGGCTCAACAAATCTACTGGAGCATTTTGAAGATGTAACTGGTGACCATCTGCTGACTCGCCCTTGACTGACTGCTGGTAATAACAGTGATAAGCTGCATGGCTTATGCCTGCAGTAAACAGCCAGGCAAGACAGGAGCACTGTGAGACATTAGGTTCTAGTTGAGACATCAAAGTGCTAAAATGCCAGGGAAAGGCAGAGATATTGTGGCAGGCCCTAAGCAGAACATGCCTCAGGTGCTGAAAAGCATGTAGAGTTCTGACAGCAAGAATGTACTTTGTGGACAGGCAATTCTGCATCTTGATGTAACATTTTTATTTCACTCTGGCTCATTTTGCTAGATCTGCAAATATCTATTGGTCTGGCTAATTTGAGAATTGGCTTTCGGTGTAATGTGCTGATTCATTTCTGGAGAAACTCAGCAGGTCTAGATGCATCTTTGGAGACAGAGAAACAGAGTTAAGGCTTTAAGTCCAGCGAGGCCCTTCTTCAGAACTGAACAGGTTCAGAAAATGGCCTTTTTAATACCTTACCAGAGGTGGAGGAGGGCTAACAGAAAACAGAGGGTGTTGGGATGCGGTGCAAAATACAAATGGGCTTTTAATTGTGTTGAAAGAGAAGCAGATGTACAATGAGAGTAAATAAAGTTGTGAATGGGGGAGATGGGTTCCCTCCACTGAATGCAATGTTAACAAGACACAAACAAGACAAGGTCACATCGTCTGTGCCATATTGTGTTCATCATATCTCCAATAATAACCCTGAATGTGTTGAGCATATGTGAACAATCTTATATGTCTACACACATACGCTGATTAAACAGTGTATATAAAATCATTTCTCCTCCGTTCCGTTGCAACCTATCGTGTTTTTTTCACCTGTCAGTCGCCATTCCTTCAGCCAAATTTATTCTGTCTCTTTCTCTGCATTTTATTTTATTCCATCTATGAAGAAGAAATTGCCTAATGGGCGATATCATGTTAGTCCTGTCCAGTCTGCACAGCCACTGTCCCCTCTTCCTTACTGTTCCTTAATCACTCACATAGATATTGTCTCTGACCCTTTACTCCCAATAAGCAAAGCAATTGGAAATGTAATGTTTAGTTTTGGGCTCAGGCTAAAAAATTGGTCAGGAAAGGCTGTATAAACTGCAAAAAATTTGTTTGCAACTTTAGAAGCAAATTATTGAAAATATTGTGTTAAGGATAAAATGTTCATTTATTAGTGCAGTGAGAGGAAAGTTCAGCAAAACCCACATTTCCTGCCTTTCTCCAGGCAGTTGTGGCCAGAGATGTGTTTGGATTGGCAGTTGTTGTGGTGGAGGAGACTTCGGTGAAATAACAACCTCTCATTTGGCTCTGAGGAAAATGGTTACATACGTCATCACATGTGGATAACACAGCAGAATCATCGAGCCTGTGCAGAGAAAGTATCAACTTTCTCCTCTGTCTCTATCATTGTGAGATGAATTGGAGATGGGCATTGAGACCAATAGCAGGCAATGTCACCCAAACCAGGTATTGTTGTTACATTAAAAGTGTCAGAGTGGAAGGGGTTAACTGGAGCTGTTTGTTCAGTGACTCGAATTAATGTCAGTCTCCATGGATACTAACTGTGTCACTGGAGGGTTTCCCTCTTCTATTAATAAGGGGTTTCTCCCAATGCGTTATCCCACAGTATCTGTGGCTGTGGCATATTCAACACAATTGGGATCAGCAGCTCCAGAGATGTGGAGAGATCAGAATCTGTGACCAGCAGATTGGGATGTTCCAAATGATGGATCAGAATCTCAGAACCACAGCCGGGAATGTGACAACAATGTATAAGAAACTGAGAGGAATAGATTGGAATGTTCCAACAATGGACAGGAGTTTATCCTCTGGCCTTTACTATCTTTCTATCAATTGGTTACCATTAACATTGTGGATACAAGCTGTACTGATGGTTATTCAGGCGGGTTACTATCCCATCCTCGCTATTGTTGGTGTTCCCGGTAAGTCTCTCTATCTCTGCCCATTCATTTATTCTGTGACCAGCGACTCAATTTCTAAGCTCTGTATTTGGCAACGAAGGAAACTATTGTATTCACTTTCAGTGACAAACTCAACTCTTATTCCAGGGTTTTTTTCACCTTCACTTACAAACACCCGAGGAGGAAGAAAAGTGTTCATAACCACCATTGGCCCATTTTGTCCTGATCTGATTTATATCACAATATTCCCTTTATCACTAATAATATCCTCAGTTTTCACTTCCGCTTCAGTGCTGTTTCTGATTAAATCATAATCTGCTCCTTTCCAGTTGCAGCTCTCTTCTGGCCACACTTGCAGTTACTAATATTTTGATTGTATTCTTATTTTTATCTCTACCTCGACCTATGCCAGTTGCAAAGTGTGAAGCCAGTTTGATTCTAAAATGAGGAGGTTACAGCTTTGTGTCAGTGGTTTCAGCATAACCCGTCGATGGCCATCAAATGACAGTTCATTGAACTGTTTAGATTCTAGAACTTTCCAAGTAGCAGTGGTGCCATGTCCATTATCTCCTAAGTGCAGTGTTCCGATGTGTTCACTTGTTGACAGAGGCCGTGTCTCTTCACCCCAACCCCCACTGACCCACTGCTGAGTGGGATACATTACTCTGTCTCCACAGAATAAGATATAGGAAATCTTCCAGAAATTCTACAGGACTGTGACTGTGAAAATGAGAAACTGTGGGAGATTAGAATTAATAAAGCGGAACTGCTCAAAACTAATTGAACTGAAGTTTGGTACTTTGCTCTGGTATGTCCCAGAGATTACATGGAGGTGGGAATAGAGCTTGTGAAAGAGTTACAGGGTCAGACAGCTCTTCAGTCCAACCAGTCCATGTCAAACATAATCCCAAACTATCCTAGTCCCACCTGCCTGGGCTTGGCCCATATCTCTCCAACTGTTTCCTGTTCATGAACTTGTCCAAATGTCATTTAAAACTTGTAACTACGAGAAAGAATTATTGATTACCATTCAGAATTCTTCAGATTCAGGAATTGCCAGTTCCTGCAGAATGGAAGTAGCTGTTGTAACGCACATTAAAAAAAAACTGGAGTGAGAGGGAAATCAAAATAAAAATAAATTTTGGACAACTTGATATCTGTTATGAGAAAAATATGGAACCTTTTTTGAGGGCTGTAAAAACTAGACACTTGGGAAATCATGATATGACTTGGCAGAGTCAACTTCGATTCAGGAAAGGGAAGTTATCTTTGGTAAACCTGTGCAGTTTATGTTAATTGAAACATCCAAAAATTTCAGATGTGTGTCCAAATTATCCCCAGAAATGTCTTCCATTGCTACTCCACCATCTTCCCTAAGATTCTATTCCTAATAACTCCAGCCCGTTCCTTCCTCATGATGTTTTTTTAGTTTCATCACTCAGTTGTAATTGTGTCACATCCAAATGCAAACAATACATTTAAACTGAAAGAGGGAGCTTTGAGAGATAAAACATGGAGAAAGATTGGAGTATTCATTAACTTGATTTATGTCATGTATGTATGAGATAGAGAGAGAGAGAATATGGGTGATGAGATGTGAAAATAGAGAAAACTGCATTATCGACTGAAGTTGATGTACTTTCCAACTTGTTTTGGCAATTCCTGTGTGTTGTGATCCTTTGCCCAGTGCATGTACGACTGAGTAATATGTATATAATAGTTGAAGTATCCACACATGAGAACCAGTGAGAGCGGTGTATTTGAATTTACAGAGTACTTTTGATATGGTTGCACACAGGTGAGTGAATAAAATTAGAGTTGAGAGGTAAGGTGGAATATACTACATGGATTGAGAATTGTTTAGTTGACGCAATACAGAGAGTGGAGCCCTTTTCCAGGCTGAATGCTGCTCGTTATGGGGTATCACATGAATCAGTGTTTGGACCACAGTAATTTAAAAGGCATACAAACTATTTGGATGTGGCCAGCAACAGCATACATCTCATTTTGTAATGATTAAATGATGTGAGGTTGGGAAGTGTTGTGGTCACAAAAGGGCCTGCATGTCCTTGATCATAGGTCACCAAAATTAGTACATGCAGCGCTATCAGTCATGTGGGAAGTAAATGGTATGTTGTCCTTCATTGTAAGATGATTCATGTACATGAATAAAACCATATGTCTGCACATGTACAGCCTTGATGAAAGACTATTTATGGGCACTGTGCATAGGCTTGATCCCTTTTGTAATGAAAGAACTCCTTGCCACAGACACGGTACAAATGGTCATCACCAGTCTAATCCCTGAGATGATGGTACCATGAGGAGCGAGTGAAGAAAGTGAGTGTTTAATATGTTGTGCTGTGAGAGAATCAGAGATTACTGCATTAAAATTACAAAGTTGGTGATGAACTCTTTTATCCACAAAAGAAATTGATAGGGTGAGAAATCCCATACGTGACCCATGTAAATACATGTGGATTTTACATATAAAATGACATAGAGCCCCACAGTGATTCAGAGAGAAGCACAGGCTCTGAATGAACTCTCCCCACATTAATCTGTGACCTTACACTGAACCCGATGTTGTTCACAATCCTGACAGCAGCCCAAATACCCTCTTTGTGACATTAGCCAGACCAACCAGATTCTGATCTCCATAGAGAACGGAAGCATGTATTTTCAGAGGATGCCACTTGTGATTTTGCACAAAACATTAGTCTTCCCACCACACTACTGTAAAACTGCATTAAAGTACTGCATGTGTACCATGAACAATGGAGGCATGTTGACCAGCGTGAAGCAGACTATCTGTACAGCCTAGCTCCATTTGCTTGTCATGTTACCTAAGTCTGTTTACATGTAAGTGACTGTAGGGTCTCAATGGCCTTCTCCTTTTCATATGTAGGGACGCAAGGGGCTGTACAGCAGGGCCGAATGCTGAATTGATCCACCCTGGGCTCCTGAGGAACAGTTCGATGTGTTCATGTGACATTGCTGTAACTGTAAGATATTATTTTATTTTGGTTTCTTTTAAGAGAAGGATTGAACGAGAGGCACAAAGCTGTCTAGTTAAGACCATTGAGTAAACAGTCTTGAGAGGGTTCGGGTTTTTTTTAAATGCAGCCTGAATGAGTGCGACGAGCTCTCACAGATCAGAATTTCTGAGTTTTGCTTTTCTGTTGCATCAGAAGCTATTGGTGTCTCAATGGAGTTGGAAGCTTCAGTGAATGTCTCCTGACTGCAGAATTTTCTTTGGATGATTATTTTCTCCTCCTGAATTGGAGAACCGCATGTGAGAACCTTCTCTGAATTTTATTTCTGACCAAAGTGTCTGTTTATGGGCTGCTACTATGCTGGAACAGTTAATTAGTAATATTTGCTATAGCTATTATACTATAAGTTTATCCACCAGAGCGAGGTTATTCTAAATTCCTTTTTTTTGGTTCTACTTTGACTACAGTGTTTAAATAAATTGTGTTTTGTTTAACATCTGTCAACTATTTCATTAATGTATCTCTGAATAAATGTCAACACAAAGGCAGCACAGACCTCTAGGGAAGAGAATTCCCACTCCAAATGCCCTTTTCAAATTTCTTCTCATCTACCTGATGGAATCAGAAAGTCACACAACGCAGAAACAGATTATTTGCCCCCACTGACTTGATATGTAATCTGATCTATTCCCATTTGCCAATATTTGGTCCATATCCCCCTCAACTTTTCCTATTCTTGTACCAATCCAGATACTTTTTTAGCTGTGTAATTGCACACACCTTCACCACTTCTGACAGCACTTTCTGATCACACACCTCTCTCTGCGTGAAAATGTTGCCCGAAGTTTCCTTCTAAGTCGCTCCCCTCTCACCTTCAACATCAGCACTTTACTTTTGGCCTCCCCTCTCCTGGGAAACCGACCTTGGCTATTCAGGCTATTCATGCCCCTCATGATCTTATAAACATCTGTCATGTCACCCCTCAGCCTCCACACTCCGGGGAAAACACTTCAAATTGTTCAGCCTCTCCCTACAGTTCAGACCCTCCTGTCCTTGAACATCCTTGTAAATCTGTTTTTTTCTGCACCTCTCAAGGTTAACAACATCTTTCCTTTAGCAGAGCCAACCGATGTGTGCGCAGTATTCTTAAAGTGGCCTCATCAATGTCCTGTACAGAAGCAACATGCCATCCCAACCCCTATACCCAATGCTCTGACTGATTAGGGCAACCATGACAAATGTGAGACATTTTTCCATCCCCATCCCTGTCTGCTTTCCGGAGAGACCACTCTCTCTGTGACTCCCTTGTTTGCTCCACACTGCCCTCCAACCCCACAACACCCAGCACCTTCCCCTTAAACAGCAGGAAATGCTACACTTGCCCCCACACCTCCTCCCTCACCCCTATCCGAGGCCCCAGGATGACTTTCCATACTAAGCAGAGGTTCACCTGCACATGTGCCAATGTGGTATACTGCATCCACTGTACCCGGTGTGGCTTCCTCTACATTGGGGAAACCAAGCGGAGGCTTGGGGACCGCTTTGCAGAACACCTCCAATCGGTTTGCAACAAACAACTGCACCTCCCACTCGCGAACCATTTCCACTCCCCCTCCCATTCTTTAGATGACATGTCCATCATGGGCCTCCTGCAGTGCCACAATGATGCCACCCGAAGATTGCAGGAACAGCAACGCATATTCCGCTTGGGAACCCTGCAGCGCAATGGTATCAATGTGGACTTGACCAGCTTCAAAATCTCCTCTTCCCCCACCGCATCCCAAAACCAGCCCAGTTCGTCCCCTCCCCACACTGCACCACACAACCAGCCCAGCTCTTCCCCTCCACCCACTGCATCCCAAAACCAGTCCAACCTGTCTCTGCCTCCCTAACCTGTTCTTCCTCTCACCCATCCCTTCCTCCCACCCCAAGCCGCACCCCCATCTCCTACCTACTAACCTCATCCCACCTCCTTGACCTGTCCGTCTTCCCTGGACTGACCTATCCCCTCCCTACCTCCACACCTATACTCTCCTCTCCACCTATCTTCTTTACTCTCCATCTTTGGTCCGCCTCCCCCCTCTCCCTATTTATTCCAGAACCCTCACCCCATCCCCCTCTCTGATGAAGGGTCTAGGCCCGAAACGTCAGCTATTGTGCTCCTGAGATGCTGCTGGGCCTGCTGTGGTCGTCCAGCCTCACATTTTATTATCTTGGATTCTCCAGCATCTGCAGTTCCCACTATCACTGTCCTTCCCTACCCTGTCTCACATGCTACTCCACCTTCAAGGAACTATGTGTGTGCACTAAAGGTCTCTTTATTCAGTAACAGTCCCCAGGGCTGTCTAAGTCCTGCCCAGCATCACCTTACCAAATGCAAAGCCTCTCATTTATCTAAATTAAACTCCATCCGCCATTCCTTGGCCCATTGGCCCATTTGATCAATGTCCCATTGCACTCTGAGATAATCTTCACCACTGTCCACTGCATCACATTTTAATATCATCTGTAAACTTACTAACCATGCCTCTGATATTCACACCCAAACCCTTTATATTAATGATGGACAGCAGTGAACTCAGCACTGATACTTGCAGCACGCCGCTGGTCACTGGTCTCCAGTCTGTAAAACAATCCTCTGCCTTCAAGCCAATTTTGAATTCAATTGGCTATCTCCCCCCGGATCCCATGTGATTACCCATTACTAATCTGCCTACCATTCGGAACGTTACCGAACACCTTCCTGAAGCCCATATAGAAAATGTCTGCCACACTGCCTTCATCAAACTTCTTTATCACCTCTTCAAAATAATCAAGTTAGTGAGACACGATTTTCACTGCGCAAAGCAATGTTTACTATCCCGAATCAATACTTGCCTTTCCAAATGCATGTAAATCCTATCCCTCAGAATCCCCTCCAACAACTTACCCAGCTCTCATGTCAGCCTCACTGGTCTATGGTTCACTGGCTTGGCTGATCATTGTTTCCTTTTCGAGTCCCACTCCTCCACTGGTCACAGCAAATTTTAAATGCAACCAGGTTGGTGATGTGGCCGATGATATAGGGCTCAGACTGTGTCAGCATCAGTGTAAGGAGCAAGTCAGGCAGTTTACTTTGATCTGCGAAAACAACATGTTTATGATCAAAACAAATTTACTCAAACTATGATGGAATGAAGAATGACACATGCAGTTCACAAACACACACACACGCACACACAAAGAAATGTGATCAATTCTCACAAATGTTATTCTGGTGCAAAATTTATTCTGTTCGCACAAGTTGTTGGCAATGGGATTACTTCCTGCAGCCCTTAGATTTGGCTGAATTCCCTTTGCTACAGCTGGTGGGAGATTACAATTAATCCTCATCATGAATCCTCCATGAGTGGTAAAGATGATTGGTGCATTTTCAGCTCTCATACATTGATGTGATGAGGAACAAGGAAATAGAGACGGAGCAACAGGCTGTTGCTTTCGAGGCAGGTTACTTTTTTTTCCTCTGAGTTGAATCGCACAATAACACTATCCAACCCACAAACTGGAACATGTGAGGTCTCCTTGAACATTGTCTCCATTATATGCGTACATCACATTCCCTGCTCCACGTAGATGTATCATTGCTGCTGTAATACACAGAGCCACATATGACCGCACTCGTTATAAAGGTATGTTTATATGTGCCTGCATAATATAAAAATAACATGTTTAATATATGTTTAATACATATATAATCTGTGTTAACAAGAATGTGTCTTATTCCTAAAGAAATACAAAAATTACTGGAAAAGCTCAGCAGCCTGGCGGCATCCATGAAGAGAAATGAGAATTAATGTTTCAGGTTCAGTGATCCTTCCTCAGAAACTGTTTTATTTTTAAAATTATTTCCCCAGTTTTATTCTCCCATACAAGAGGAAATATCAGTCAGGTCTTCACCATTAACACTCACCTCAAGCTCTTACATAGTCAAGAACATTTCTCGTTCTCAGGCCTAAACTGTTAATCCTCCAGGAACTGAATGCCTTCATCACAGGACGGTATATACAAGTTAGCAAGGAAGGAGCTGAAGGAAGGGCTTAGGAGAGCTATAAAGGGGCATGAGAAACCCTTGGTGGATAGCATCAAGGAAAACCCCAAGGCTTTTTGCACGTATGTGCAGAACAAGAGAATGAACAGAGGAATGGTAGGGCCGATCAAGAATTGTAAAGGGAATTTGTGCACAGAGCCGAAAGAGATAGGAGGGGTCCTTAATGAATACTTTTCTTCAGTATTCACAACTGAGAGGGACCTCATTGTAGAGGAGGACATTGTGAAACAGGTAGGCTAGAGGACGTGGATGTTCGTAAAGAAGATGTACTATGAATTCTGAGGAAGTTGAAGGTAGATATGTCATGCAGCCCTGATGGGATTTATCCAAGGATTCTGTGGGAAGTGAAGGACAAGATCACAGGGCCTGTGGCAATGATCTTTTCATCCTCACTGTCCATGGTTATATTGCTGGAAGATTGGAAAGAGGCAAACATCATTCCCTTGTTCATAAAAGGGAACAGGGATAACCCCAGAAATTACAGAACACTTAGTCTTACTTCAGTGCTGGGCAAGTTATTGGAAAGGGCTCTGAGAGATAGAGTTTATGATCACTTGGACAGGCACAGTTTGATTCGTGATATGCAGCATGGACTTGTAAGGGTTAGATCATGCCTCACAAACCTTACTGAATTCTTTGAAGTGGTGACCAAACACATGGATGAAGGTGGAGCAGTGGATGTGGTATCTGCGGATTTGACCCAGGCCTTTGATAAGGTTCCCCAGGGTAGGCTTATGCAGAAGGTAAGGAGACATGGGATATGGGGAAATGTGGCAGATTGGCTGACCCTTATAGGACAAAGGGTGGTAATGGATGGGAAATATTCAACATGGTGCTCTGTCACAAGTGGTGTACTACAAGGATCTGTTCTGGGTGTTCTTCTGTTTGTGACGTTTGTAAATGATTTGGATGAAGGGGTGGAATGATGGATTAGTAAGTTTGTGGATGATATAAAGGTGGGTAACTGTGGACAGTGTGGACGGCTGCTGTAGGTTACAAAGCGACATTGATAGGATGCAGAGCTGGGCTGAGAAGTGGCAAATGGATTATAACCCTGAAAAGTGTGACGTGATTCATTTCTGAAGGACAAATTTGAAAGCAGAATACAGGGTTAACGGAAAGATTCTTGGCAGTGTGGAGGAGTAGGGGGATCTTGGGCTTCATGTCCACAGTTCCCTGAAAGATGCCACCCAGGTGGATAGAGTTGTTAAGAAGGCACATGGTGTGTTAGCTTTCATTAATAGAGGGATTATGTTCAAGTGCCATGAAGTTTATGCTCCAGCTGTACAAAAGCTTGGTTCTGCCACATCTGGAGTAATGTGTTCAGTTCTGATCACCTCATTACAGGGAAGATCTGGAAGCATTGTAAAAAGGTGCAGAGGAGATTTTCCAGGATGTCGCCTGGAATGGAGGGAAGGTCTTCTGAGGAACGGTTGAGAGAGCTAGGGCTTTCCTCCCTAGAATGACAAAGGATGAGAGGTGACTTGATAGAAGTGTACAAAATGATCGGAGGTGTAGATAGAGTGGAGAGCCAGAGACTTTTCCTAGGGTGGAGGTAGCTTTTATGAGGGGACATAGTTTTAATGTGAGTGGAAGTAGATATAGTGGAGACGTCAGAGGTAGGTTCTTTACTCAGAGAGTGGTAGGGGCTTGGAATGCATTGCCAGAGAGGGTAGTGGAGTCAGCCTCATTAGGGGCATTTAAGTGGCTATTAGACATGTAAAAATGTGATAGTATAAGGTGGGGGTGGAGGTTAGATAGACCTTAGGTTTAGGGTAAAGGTCTGGCACAACATTGTGGGCCGAAAACCCTACACTGTGCTGCACTGTTCTGTTCTATATAGAGACCCTTCTTTGAAAAGTTTCAAAGGCCATCATTTTTTATTAGTTTAGGGCATGATACCTACAGACAGTGCATTGGGTAGAATCTCAGCAATGTCCTGTAGAAATGCAGGGAAATATGCCTAAGATCATACCCAGCACCCTTTGCAGGAAACAGCACCATTCCATTTCCTTTCCAAATCACTTGTGACATCTTCAGATTAACTTTATCTGATTTATGTACCAGGACCCACAACTCCCTCTTTCGCACGCAAACTCTGTGTTCTCCCTCCAGTTAAATAATTTACTGCCGTTTTACCCTTTCCCCAAAACACAAACTTCCCATAACCCACACTGTACTGTTTTATTTGCAATGCTGAAAGTTCGCTCATTATCATCCCCTGTCTACAGCCCGTTATAGATGCTCCGCCTCCACTTGACATCTTATTGAATGACTGTACTGGTGTACTAGCAAATTGAGCTCCAATCTTGTCAGACCTTCGTCCAAATCGTTAATCTAGATTGTGAACTGTTGATGACCTCGCACTCATCCCCAAGGAATTCCAGTCGCTGCAGCTTTTCAAACTGAAAATAAATAATTATCTCTACTCTGCATTTCCTGTTAGCGAACCAGGGCTTGCTGTGTAGCAGCCAAGAAAGGTTGCAGGGCCTCTACTGCAGTGTGTAACTCGTAGACGAGGTGTATTTGAGCTCAGCAACACACCATTAGGGCTATTTGTTGTCAGATCATCAGGTAGAGGTTGTATTGTCAATGATTCCGATCCTTGAGCATTTAAAAAATCAAGCATAGAATATAGACTGACATTTGAGTAGAATGCTGTACGGTCAAAAATGCTGTCTTTTAGATGCAGCAATAAATCTAGTCTACCCTCTCAATCAGGTGCTCAATTTTCCCTGGACACATATTGAGGAGGAGCGGAGATTTCCTATCAGCCTGGTTAACATTCGCCCCTTTACAAACACCACAAATACAGATAATCTTCTTAATTAATTTCATTTCTGGCTGTAGGTGCTGTGTGGAAAATTTCCCATAACAAAATAGAACAAAGTCTTTGACGAGTGACCTTGCAGACGTTTGCAAAGTCATAAGGGGCACAGATGTGCAAAGAGCCAAGGTCTTTTCCCTGGGGTGGGGGAGTACAAACCGAGAGGGCACAGCTTTAAGGAGAGAGGGGAAAGGTTTAAAAGGGACTTAAGGGACAACATTTTCATGCAGAGGGTGATGTGTTTATGGAATGAGCTGCCAGAGGAAGTGGTGGAGGCTGGTCCAATTACAACATTTAAAATTATCAGGATGAGTATATGTTTCGGAACAGTTTAAAGATGTATGAACCAAGTGCTGCCAAATGGGCCTAGATTTATTTGGGATATCTGTATGGCATGGACGAGTTGGACCGAAGGGTCTGTTTGGATGCTGTCTATCTCGATGTCTCTCTGAATCCATGTTTGACTGCTCCATTTGTGTAACTCCTGAGAGGGGAAGAATGATCCCCTATCTCATTATAACTTCCTTTCCCTTTGTAACAGCTTTGAGGGGTGGAGTGAGAGAACAACACACAGGATAGGAACTGCAGTTGGCCATTCAGACCCTCGAGCCTGCTGCTCAACTTAGAAAGATCATGGCTGATCTGTTTGTGGCTGAACACCCGTTTCCTGTTTATTCCCAATAATGGACTCTCTTGTCCATTAAAGGTCAGTTGATCTCTGCATTGAATATCTTCACTAACCCAGTCTTCACTGTTCCCTGCGGATGAAAACACCACAGACAGCACAATATTAAAGAGAAAGATAAATTCTTATCTCAATCTTAATTGGGCAACTCCTTAAAGTGGGTTACCCTCACAGCAAGTTACCTCCTCTTTAAAGAGCACAACAAATAGGAGCAGATGTAGGCCATTCATTCCCTCAAACCTATTCCATATTCCGATTGGCTCTGTTCAGTAAAGTATTTATCAATCTCAGCCATCACTGCTCTCTTGGGAAAACATTCCCGATACCTTCAGACCAGACAGCAGAAGAAGTTCGAGCAGAATTAGCCATTTGGCCCGTCAGGTCTGCTCTACTGTTCGATCCTGCTTGCCAAGTTTCTCAAAATAATTCTCTTGCCTTCTCACCATAACCCTCAATCTGCTCATTGATCAAAACGTATCTATCTTTATCTTAAAGACGCGAGTGTGTCTGTGTCTCTGTGTGTGTGTGTGTGTGTGTGTGTGTGTGTGTGTGTGTGTGTGTGTGTGTGTCTGTCTGTGTGTCTGTGTATTTCTGCTTTATGGCAGGAAATATCATGGTCATGTGGGATTGTCCATCAGACTGGAAGCCTGTGATTCGCTGTGATCCACAGGGATTGGTGCTGGATTTATTTTTGGTTGTCATTTCAATAAATGATTTAGATGAAAATGATAGAAGGCATGGGTAGCAAGTTTACATATAACACTGAGATTATTTCAACTGTCAACAGGGAAGGCTTTCCAAGATTACAAAGTGAACTTGATTAATTGAATGAATGAATCATAAAGATGTACAGTATGGGAACAAATCCTTTGGCCCAACATGTCCATGCTGACCAGGTATCTGAAATTAATCTAGTCCCATTTTCCAGTGTTTGGCCTATATTCCTCTGAACCATTCCAATTCATATACCTATCCAGATACCTTTAAAATGGTGTTTCAACAAGCCTCTAGCATGTCATCTGGCAGTTCAATCAAATGTTTTTAAAATCTTTCCCCTCGCACCTTAAACCTGTGCCTTCTAATGTTTGACTCCCCATACTCTGGGAAAAAGACCCTGACTATTCACCCTATCCATGCCCTTCATGATTTTATAAACATATATAAGGTGCACATTTTACTCCAGTCCACACGAATGGCTGTGCTTTCTGTTATCCCGGGCCTGAATGCTGAAATTCAACACTGATCCTTCTCAATCAAGTCACAATTCTGGAAAAAAGTTGAACCAATTTGTTCAGACATTTTATGAAACACTGCTGTGGGAATTGAACCCAGACCTTTGGGCCCAAAGGTGGAGACACTGCCACCACACTGCAAAGGCCCCTGAATCTGCAACATTACTCTCCTGTAAATTTGCTCATCAGCCTGTTCTGACAGGCTGTGACACACCTCTGTGACTGGCAGCACTTGAATCCAGAACTTTTGCTCCGGGGCTAGTGACATTGCCACAGGTTCAAGGACGGAAATCGAATCCAGAGCTGTAGCACAGAGGCATTGGCACTACCCATTACACAAGGCCTAAGTCATGTTCAGATTTTGAGTCACATTTTGCCTGCCAGCTGTCAACTGAGTTTTGGTTTATCAAATCCTGGTTAACTTTTCTGAAGTACACAGGGAAGATTTTTCAGTGTTGACCAAATGCAAGGTACTTGCCTCAACTATTAGCATGTTGAGTGCATTTCTGTGCCATTGAGATCAACTAATAACATCTTGAATTGCTTGGCTATGATTTCCAACTTTCATGGTTATTATCTGAAACCCTCCCTCCACTGACCCCTTCTCTCTCTCCTCCTGGACACCACCCCAAGGCCTCTTACTCTCCCTTGACCTCTTCATTTCCAACTGCCATTGAGACATCAAACACCTCAACCTCTCCAGCCTCTCACCCACTCCAACGTCTCCCCCACAGAGCATTCAGCCCTTTGCACCCTCCGCTCCAATCCTAACCTCAGTATAAAACCCACGGACAAGGGAGGTGCCGTTGTAATATGGCGCACTGACCTCTCCATCACCGAGGCCAGGACCAGCTCTCTGAAATCTCCTCCTACCGCCCCCTGGATCATGACGCCACCCCCGACCACCAAAACATCATCCCCCAGACCATCCACAACCTCATCGCTTCAGGTGGCCTCCCACCCACAGCCTCCAACTTCATGGTTCCCCAACCCCGCACCACCCGCTTCTATCTCCTTCCCAAAATCCACAAACCGGACTGACCTAGTCGACCAATTGTCTCTGCCTGCTCCAGCCCCACCGACGTTGTCTCCACCCTTGTAGACTCAACTTTCTCCCCCTTGGTCTGGGAACTCCCTACCAACGTCTGTGACACCACCCACGCCTTCCACTGCCTCCAAAACTTCCAACTCCCTGGTCCCCAACACCTCATCTTCAGAATGGACGCCCAATTCCTACATACTTGCAGTCCCCATGCAGACGGCCTGCAGACCCTCTGCTCCTTCATGTCCCGCAGGCCCGACCAGTCCCCCTCCACTGACAGCCTTGTCTGTTTAGCTGAACTCATCCTCAACCTTAACAACTTCTCTTTCAATTTCTCCCACTTCCTACAGACAAAGGGGGTGGCCATGGGTAGCCGCATGGGCCCCAGCTATGCCTGCCTCTGTGTAGGGTACGTGGAACAGTCCCTCTTCTGAAGCTACACCGGCCCTATCCCCCACCTCTTCCTCCGGTACATTGATGACTGTATCGGTGCCGCCTCATGCTCCCACGAGGAACTCGAACAGTTCATCCACTTCAACAACTCCTTCCACTCCAACCTTAAAATTATCTGGACCACCTCTGACACCTCTCTCTCCATCCAGGACCTCTCTGTTTCCATCTCTGGCAACCACCTGGAAACCAATATCCATTTCAAGCCTACTGACTCCCACAGCTACCTAGAATACACCTCCTCCCACCCACCTTCCTTGCAAAAATGCCATCCCCTATTCCCAATTCCTTCGCCTCCGCCGCATCTGCTCCCGAGATGAGGCATTCCACTCCCGTACATCTCAGATGTCCTCGTTTTTCAAGGGCTGCAACTTCCCCTCCAAGTGGTCAAAAACCCTGTCGACCGGACCTCCTGTGTTTCCCACAACTCATCCCTCACACCCCCTCCACGCAATAACAACAAAAACAGAATCCCCCTTCTCCTCACGTACCACACCACGAACATCCGGACCCATTGCATCATCCTCCGGCACTTCCGCCACCTGCAATCGGACCCCACTACCAAATCTGCTTTCCAGAGGGACCACTCTTCCCCCTGACTCCCTTGTCCGCTCCACACTCCCCACCAGCCCCACCATCCCCGGCACTTTTCCCTGCAACCGCAAGAAGTGCAACAGCTGCCCCCACACCTCCTCCCTCACCCCCATCCCAGGCCTCATGGAAACCTTCCACATCAAATAGATGATCACCTGCACATCTGCTAATGTGGTATATTGTATCCCCTGTTCCTGATGGGGCATCCTCTACGTTGGGAAACCAAGCGGAGGCTTGGAGACCACTTTGTGGATCACCTACGCTTGGTCTGCAACAAACAATTACACCTCCCAGTTGCAAACCACTTCAACTTACCCTCCCACTCTTTGGACGACATGTCCATCATGGGCCTCCTCCAGTGCCACACGATGCCATCTGAAGGCTGCAGGAACAGCACCTCATATTTCGCTTGGGAACCCTGCAGCCTAATGGCATCAATGTGGACTTCACAAGCTTCAAAATCTCCCCTCACGCTACTGCATCCCAAAACCAGCCCAGCTTGTCCCTGCCCCTGTAACCTGTCTGCTCTTTCTCCCACCCATCCACTCCTCCCACCTCAACTCCTACCCCCACCTCATACCTACCGGCCTCATCACTGTCTCCTTGAGCTGTCCTTCTCCTCTGCATCTATCTGATCCTTTATCCATCTTCCATGTGACTTCCCCTCTCTCTCTATTTATTCTAGAATCCCGTTCCCCTCTCCCATTTCTGAAGAAGGGCCCAGACCTGAAACGTCAGCTTTCCTGCTCCTCTGATGCTGCTTGGCCTGCTGTGTCCATCCGGCTCTAAACCTTATTATCTCCGATTCTCCAGCATTGGCAGTTCCGACTCTGTCTGTAAACTTCAATGTTAGCGAAACAAACTCTGCAGACATATTCTGCACTATAGAGAATCTCGATTAGACATTACTGAACACCAGACATGACCAAAGAGCATAATTTCCAACCCCGAAAGAGCATATTGCAGATCACGATTTCCTGTCTCTAATGTGTGGCTGCCCTACCCTAAAACCATTAAATGTTACAAGGCAACAAACTATATTCGAGGAACAAAAGCAAAGTTGCTGGAAAAGCTCAGCAGGTCTGGCAGCATCTGTGAAGGCCAAAGAAAACAGAGCTAATGTTTGGGGTCCAGTGACCCTTCCCCAGAAGTTATGGCTGCTGGGAAAATGTCAGTTTGTCTGCCGAAAATAGGGAGGTGGGTCGGGTAGGGAGTAAACAATAGGATAGGGCGCAAAGAGCGAGAAAGAAGTTGGACAGACAAAGGAGTTAATAACGATCAGGCTGGGAGGGTGAGTAGTTGCTAATAGGGACTGTTAGTGACTGACAACAGGGAGTGTGTAATGGCAGGGTATGTGGTAACAAGGCCTGGTGTGTGCAGTGGGGTGTGGGACATGGGAGAGTTTAGGCCCTAAAATTATTGAACTCAATACTGAGTCCGGAGGGCTGCAGGGTCCCCAAGTGGAAAATGAGGTGTTGTTCCTCCAGCTTGCATTGGACTTTGCTGGAACAGTGCAGCAAGCCAGAGACAGAGATGTTGGCCAGGGAGCTGGATGGTGCATTGATGTGGCAGGCAACAGGTAATTCAGGGATAATAAAATGTGAGGCTGGATGAACACAGCAGGCCAAGCAGCATCTCAGGAGCACAAAAGCTGACGTTTCGGGCCTAGACCCTTCATCAGAGATCTCTGATGAAGGGTCTAGGCCCGAAACGTCAGCTTTTGTGCTCCTGAGATGCTGCTTGGCCTGCTGTGTTCACCCAGCCTCACATTTTATTATCTTGGAATTCTCCAGCATCTGCAGTTCCCATTATCTCAGGTAATTCAGGGACTTTTCTTGGGAGCAAAATGTAGATGTTCTACAAAGCAGTCTCCAAGTCTACACTTTGTTTCCCCAGTGTAGAGGAGACCACATTGTGAGCAGCAAATGCAGTAGACACGATTCTGGGAAGTGCAAGTGAAGTGTTGCTTCACCTGGAAGGTATGTTTGTGTCCTTGGATACTGGGGAGGGAGGGGGTAAATGGGCAGGTGTTGCACCTTCACCGGTTACAGCGGAAGGTGCCGTAGGGCTGTGGGGAGGTTGGCGGTTTGGACCAGGGTGTCCCAGAGGGAATGGCCCTGTAGAAGGCAGACAAGGAAAGGGAGGGGGATCTGAGTTTGATGCTGGCAGCTCGCAGAAAGTGGCGGAAATGGTTTCTGACGATCTTCTGGATGTGGATGCTGGTGGGATGGTCGTTGAGAATAAGGGAAACTCTATCGCTGTTGCGGGAGGGAAGAGAAGGGATGAGGGCAGAAGTGTGGGAGATGGGTCAGACCTGGCTGAGGGCCCTGTCGACAACGGAGCTGGGGAATCCTCGATTGAGGAAGGAGGTGGACATGTCAGACGATCCCTTTTTGAAGTTGGCTTCATCTGAACATATGCGACCGAGACGGGGGCACTGACAGCATGGGATGGAGTCTTTACAGGAAGTGGGATTGAGGAGGTATAGTCCAGGTAGCTGTGGGAGTCTGTGGGTTTGTAATGGACGTTAGTGGCCAATCTCTCCCCAGGAATGGAAACAGAAATGTTAAAGAAGGGAAAGGAGGGGTCAGAGATAGACCAGGTGAAAGTGAGGGCAGGGTGGAAATTGGAAGCAAAATATCTGAAGTTTTCTAATTCCAGATGAGAGAGAGAAGCAGTACCGATGATATCATTGATGCATTGGAGAAAGATTAGTGGGTGGAGGCTAGAATAGGACTGGAAAACGGAATGTTCCACGTACCCCATGAAGAGACAGGCAAAACTTGGGCCCATCCAGGTACCCATGGCAACCCCTCTTTCCTGAAGAAAATTAGTCTCCTCATTTGGTCAGCAATCCACCCTCCACCCATCTCCTCCTGCCCACACAAGGCAAACCAAGCTCAGGGTCTTTGGGAAAATGCAGACTGGAGTTTGTAGAGATTCTGGAGATGGGAGGGTCTTTCAAAACATGTCAGTGTTGTGTGGGGGTGGTGGTGGGAATATCACTCACTGGGCTTTGGTGGGGCAGATTGTGTTTAATTTGCATAAATGCGAGACATTGTTTTTGGTGAAACAAACAAGGGCAGGACTGATACAATTTAAATTAGGGCCTTTGGTAGTGTTGCAGAACAGAGACTAGACTGTCAGGTATAATTCTGTGAAGTCTTTGTCACATATAGACAGGCTGGTTAAGAAGGTGCTCAGTTTACTGTCTTCATCGCTCAGGCCTTTGAGTTTGGGAGTTGGGATGCCATTTTCAGATTGTACAGTACGTTGGTGAGGCATCTTCTGAAGAACTGTGTCCACTTCTGGTCGCACTGTTATAGGAAGGATAGTATTAATCTGGAGAGAGAACAGCAGAGATTTACCAGGATGTCGGTGGGAATTGATGGTTTGAGTTATAAAGAGAGGCTGGACAGGCTGGGACTTTTCTCAGTTGTGCTTTGGAGATTGCGGAGAGACCTGATTGAGGTTTACAAAGCTTGAGGGGCACAGATAAGTTGAAAGTTAGTCATCTTTTCTTGGGGGTGGAGGATTTCAAGATGATGGGGATATTTAATTTTTTGAGGAACAAATATCTGAAAAGACATGAGGAACAATTATTTTACAGAGTTGTTCGTGTATGGAACAAACTTCCAGACAAAATGGTGAAAGTGCCGACAGTTACCATGTTTAAAAGACATTTAGATAAGTACATGAGGAAGAAATCAGTTTGGATGGTGTTGTGAGCTGCTGCCTTCCCAGGCCCTCTCTGAATAAATCCCAGATGGTCCTCATCCTCTGCTGCTGCCTGTGCAGTGGCGTGTGGAGACCAGCAGAGGGTGGCATTGCATCACACCAAACAGCACAGAGACTGTCAGACCTGACCCACACAGAGACACACAGATACGTACACAAATACACCGATACTTACACAAATAAGGGGAGACTATCAGAATTTCTCTGGCTCTGTGGTTTGTCAATATTTCATTCATTCCATCTGGTGTGTGTCAGGATTCCTGTTATTCCGTGGACAGCATTTCATTATTTGAGTCACTCCATGAGAGTACATCAGTATTTGCTCTCTCCAGTGAGTGTGACAGTCTTTCAGTTGTTCCATGGGGACTGTGACTCTGTGAGATTTTCAATGCTTGATTATTGAAGATGTAGGGACAAGTTGGGAGACTAGTAAATATTACAGGTTAGATTCAGTATCTGACCTGTCTGAAGGAGGAGGTGTAGGAGGGAGACTCCGTGCTCCCTTCCTGGGAGCTGGTGGAGACGATGTGTTGTGAGCCCACCCTCCTGCCCACCGAGACCGTGGGGATTCCATTTATACCGGCTCGATATAAAAGGGAGATGGCATCAGGGACACAGTTTCTAAGCTGTGCCAGGTGGAAATGGAACTGACAGTGGGGTTAAAGTGAGAATTACCCTTCACTGAACATTGCTGCTTACTCGGTCGGTGGGACATGTATATTTTGGAATCTCCACACGGGTCGTCCTGGTTCTCTCCAGCTCATTCCAGGGTCCACCCCATGCGGCGGGGGAAGGTGGGTGAGGGAACTGATGTGGGGAACACCACCGCCCTGCTTGGCCTTTTCTGTCCTATCCCAGGCTGTTCCTCCTGGAATGAGGGAAAGGGAGGGTTGGAATGAAGGTGAATGTGCATGGCCCTGCTGTTAGTGATGGTGTAGGTGAGGGGGAATTGGTGAGGTGTCCGGATTGAATCAGTTGACAATGTTGATTCCATGCAATGTTTTCAGTGTAGGGGAGTAGCGGAGGTGGTGTGTGTGTGTGTGAGAGAGACAGAGAGAGAGAGTGAGAGAGACACAGAGGCAGAGAGAGAGAGAGAAGGAGAGATGGAGCAGTGAGAATACAGTGTTGTTTATCCTGACGGAGCGGGGAAGGCTATTGTTGCCCTGTGTTGCTGGACATTTCTTCAGACTGCAGGTACTGCACTGGGCTGTGTGGTGAGCTCAGGCCATACTCGGTGGGTCTGGTGGTGTGGTTTCCTCTGCTAAAAGAATGGTCCTCCTTTGTACTCGCCCATGCACCAGGATCTCCGTGTCCCTTTCGATCAATCTTGGTGCAATTGCTCCTGATCTGCCAGGCTCGGGGTAAACCGTGTAGGCTGGCACCAAACTAAGAAAGTTCTAATGTGTGCCCATTGGCCTTTTAAAGAATGGCACCTGCACCAGGGATGGAATACCTGGGCCATCCAGGCGATGGGAACTATTACCAGCCATGATGGGTGGGAGAGTCAGGCTGGCATTGAATGAGAGGAATGGCATGTGCTGGGTGAGGGAGAAAATGAGGGGAGTTTGATAACATAGCATCAAAAAACTAGCTCGGCCTCCTGCAGACTATCCTTCTGTCAAACTCAATTGAAATGTCACTGAGACAAATTATTGTTAGATTCAGCCCAATGAGTCAAAAACTGTGCTCACCACACTGTCTGTCACAAATGCAGAACAAATGCTCATTCAAAACTCTCCATCATCTGAACTCACAGCAATATCCTATTCACACATCATTCCTGAAACACTGACCCATGTTGCAAGATGCTATCAAAATGTCTACATGTCAGTATTCTAAAACTTGTGAGCACATCCTTCCATGACACAGTCTCTCAATCTCCCCGTCTCTGTCTAGAAATCCAATCCATCCCATTTGTTCGTATTTAAACTGATTCCCCACCATCTCTCTCTGGCAGTGATTTTCACACCCATGGCACCCCTTGTCATGGCACATTGGAGATATGGAGCTGTAAATGGATGGGAGCAGCACATCCTGTCACTTCCAGCATGGGCTGCAAGTTTCCCCAAACTGGGCAGCGATTTAACGCAGCGTTAACCGAGCACCGCACTGGAGTGGTCTGTACAGATCTACACGCTGGGAGGGTAACTGCTCCGGGTTTAGAGATCAGTTCAGTGGTGTTCACTTCACAGCCCCCCGTGCTGGAGAGGTACCTGATCCAGGGTTATAGATCGATGCACTGGTGTGGTCTGCACAGCTCCCCGTGCTGGACTGATATCTATGTGACTGGTGAGGCCTGCACAGTGTCCCACTCTGGGCAAATTGCCGGGTTGCATTGAGCAGGACACTAGCCTGGTCTGCACAGTGCTCCATGCTGAACAGATATTCCATCTGGGTTTGTGGTGTCTGGGCTGGTTCCGTGAGGTGAATTGAGAATGTGAGATAACTGACCACTTCAGCTGATCTGGCAATGCCTTCAGTTTGTGTTTGCCAGTTGTGTTGAGTTTGGGGAGAGATTTCCACCGCGAGGCTGTGTTTCTCAACAAAACTGATGGACAGAAGGGCCTTTGTGATGTGGATCTTTATGACTCCATCACATTCTGTAACCGACATTCCCCGGAACATTCTGTCACCGACTTTCCCCGGAACATTCTGTAACCGAATTTATTTGTGAATGTTTGGATGTCAGTTAATTGAACAAAAGATAAGATCCTGAGGGAAATGATCCCTTTCCAGGGAGAAGGAGATACTGTTTCAAAATTTCCTCAGGGAGTTAAAGGGGTGAATACATTTTCCCTGTGTTCATGTTTCTTCACATCTGAAAATTGACCACAATTTAGACAAACAGACAGAATTTTTTATACTCTGTTTGTCTTCAAGGAACTGGGAAAGAATCCTTCAGGAATGCAATGTCTTCACCCTCTGTATCAGGAACTGTGAAGAAGTGACCTGTGACTGCGCAGGTGGGAATGTTCCAGAAAACATCCGTTCTTATGGATGTGTGTCTGTGTGTTTCGGGTGGGAGTGCTTCTTGTGTTTCATGTTGCGTTTTTCACAAACAAAATTGAGAAATTACTATTTGTTATATCAGCTTTTTTTCCCCGCAATAAATCAGCGACACATTTGAAAATGTCACTCGGTCCTCAATCAAACTGGTAACTTTGCTTCCAGGCTGGTTTATGATTTGTTTGTTTTCCTTCCTCACAGTTAACGTAGTGACAATCGACGTCCTGCTTTATAAAGATTGTGGATTGTCTCCATGTGTCAGACGTTACCTGGGGGCAATGGCAGTGGCGGATCTACTGGTCATTATCCTCGACCTGATATTGAGACATATTCCCATCGTTTTTGAGGAACAGTTTTATTTCCTGTTCTACATCCCCGTCTGTAATATCCACGCCGTCCTGCTTTATGCAGCCACTGACTGTTCTGTCTGGTTCACCGTCACTTTCACCTTTGATCGATTTGTGGCCATTTGTTGCCAGAAGCTGAAAAGTAAATATTGCAGTGAGAAAACGGCGGCTGTGGTTCTGGGAACAGTGACTGTGCTGAGCTGTTTAAAGAACATTTTCTGGTATTTTATGCTCACAGCTCGCTATTCGCTGGGGAACGACCCCTGGTTTTGTGTGGGAACAACGACTGTTTATGCCTCTCGCGCCTGGACCACAATCGAGTTCCTCCACCACATTCTAACCCCGACTCTCCCATTTCTCCTGATTCTGCTGCTCAATGTTTTCACCGTCAGATACATTTTAGTGACCAGCAGAGCCCGCAGGAGACTCCGGGCTCACACCAATGGGGACGGTCAGTGTGACACAGAAATGAGAAATCGAAAAAAATCCATCATTTTACTGTTTGTCATCTCGGCCAATTTCATCCTGTTATGGTCAACGTTAATGGTGTATTCTATATGGTCCCGGATGTGGATGATTGGGTATGACTCTGTGTATCTAGGTCGCTTTGTGCTGGAACTGGGCTTCATGCTGCAGCTCCTCAGTTGCTGCACAAACACCGCGATTTATGCCGTGACCCAGACTAAGTTCAGGCAGCAGCTGAAGAATGTGCTGAAATATCCCTTTACCCAAATTCATCAATCAATCAAATTCGCTCATTAATCAATCCATCCAGGATTTTCTCATTTCAGTTCAATGTTTCAGCAATGAAGCAGCCTGTCGCTATGGTAACAGACTGGAGGTAGCGCTGGTCCAAACTCATCTTGCAGGGGGTTACAGGGAAACATTTTGATGTTTCTCTCAATTCAGTGGGCCAGTGAGAAAGGGCACCATTCCACTGACTGTAACTATTACTTCAATATGTAATTGATAAATATGTACATTAAAGAGAGCCAAGCAGCAGAGTGAACTGTATTATTGTTGCTGTTCCTCCAGTTTCCGGGTGTCATCAATGTGACACTGGAGGAGGCCCAGGATAGGCATGTCGTCTGAGGAGTGGGAGGGAATGTTGAACTCGTTCGCTACTGGGACGTGCAGTCGTTTGTCACAAACCGAGCGTAGGTGTTCCACAAAAAGCGGTCTCTGGGCCTCCGTTTGGTTTCCCTGACATTGAGGAGCAAACATTGGGAACAGCGGATAAAATCGACCACATTTGGGGATGTGCAGGTGAACATCTGTTTAACGTGGACGGTATTTTGGGGCCTGGGATGGGGGTGAGGAGGGAGGTGCAGGGGCAGATTTAGCACCTCCTGCGGTTGCAGGGAAAGATGCCGGAGTTGGTGGGGTTAATGGGGGGTGTGGAGCGCACGAAGGAATCGCGGAGACAGCAGTTCCTCAAAAGGCAGATGGGGTGGAGAGGGAAGTATAACCCTCATATCCTCCACACTCCTCACCAGATCTCATCCCAAGACCAGCATCAACCCCCAATCCCTGTCTCCTTGACCGGTCCATCTTCCCTCCCACATATCCGCTCCTCCCACCTACCCGCTCCTCACAGCTATCCACTCCCTCCACCTCACTGACCATCCCCACCAACCACACTCACCTCCCCGGCTTCATCCACGCCTCTTTGACCTGTCCGTCTTCTCTCCCACCGTATCCCTCCACTATGTACCTTCTATCACCGCCGCCCCTCTATTTATTTTACAGCCTCCTTCCCCCTCCCCCATTTCTGAAGAAGGCTCCTGACCCGAAGCATCAGCTTTCCTGCTCCTCTGATGCTGCCGGCCTGCTGTGTCTCTCCAGCTCCACACTGTGTTATCTCAGACTCCAGCATCAGCAGTTCCTACTATCTCTGAGTGAGTTATCTTCAATGTTCAGTGAAGTGATGGAAGGGAAGCGGACAGGGCTCTCAGGCATCACATTCTCAACAATAAGCTGCTCAGTGACACTCAATATCTTCTAATGTTCGCTGTCTTAGTTTGTCCATAGTCCCATTTTGCTTCTCGCATTAGATTTATCACCTTCCTTCCGTTCACCCACCATCACATCAAACATGAGCTTTCCTCATGGTGGGCCAAACTCGAAGGATCAGACAGAGAGAGAGAGAGAGGGGGGGAGAGAAAGGGAGGGAGGAGACAGATGGAGTGAGAGAGCAGGAGAGGCAGACAGAGGGAGGGCGGCAAAGACAGAATGAGGTGGGGGATATATATATATATATATATAGAGAGAGAGAGAGAGAGAGGGATCTATGTCTCACTCCCGATTGCTCCAGAATCTGCAGTTCCCATGATCTCTGATACAATGTTAACCTCACTGTGAAGCCTTTTCTAACCTGAAGAAGTTACCCTCCTCCCTCCGGACCAACCTCAGGGGATCTCTCTCCCACTGCAAACCATCTTCGGTCCGCCTCCCCCCTCTCCCTATTTATTCCAGAACCCTCTCCCCATCCCACTTTTCTGATGAAGGGTCTAGGCCCGAAACGTCAGCTTTTGTGCTCCTGAGATGCTGCTTGTCCTGCTGTGTTCATCCAGCTCCACACTTTGTTATCTCTGATCCCGATTGCTCCCTTGTGTTTAAAGTGAAACAATACTACCCTCTGCTGGCCTCCTCACGCCACTGCGCAGGGATGGTCGATGGTGAAAGCCAGCAGGGGCTTCGTCAAAGAGAGAGAGTAGCCCACAGCAGCGTCAATACACACACACACACACACACACACACACACATAGACACAGAGACACGTGCACGTGTAGGCACAGACATGGAGACACACAGATACATTTATGCACACATATGTACATGCAGACCCAGTCATGCAAAGACAGAAGCACACAGATAGACACAGCCACACACAAACGCAGAAGCACACACCACAAACACACGCAAACACAGACACAAAGAAACAAAATGACACATACAGACTCCGTGTGCAGTAGCCGACACAGCCCTGAGATTAACCAGCTTCAAGACAGTTCTTGTCAATCAGATAATTCCCAGCTTTTACGAATGAAATGCCGATGAGAAAGTGGGACAGTGCTGTGATGCCCCTTGGCTACTGTCAGGGAGAAGGTGAATGTGTTTAAGAAACACATGAGCATTTGTGCAATGTACATACGCCCAATGGTGCAACAGATCCATGGCATCACTTGATGTCCATCTGTGAAACTGACTGATGTTCATTCTCAGAAAATCATTAAAAGTAAACTCGCCAACTATACTGGTTAAGTTCAATCCCACTCTCATCTTGTGTTTGTGTGAAAGTATTGTGTTCCCCTGTGGGATAAATCTGGGTTCCATGGCTGCAGAAAACTCTGTTCGCTTGTCTGAATGAAAGGGTGTTGTAGCTAGTTTAAAACTGCAGCTTTGTATCTGTGTGGATTTCAGGTCTGGGGGCAGTGTGTGTGCTTGTGTGTGTGTGTGTGTGTGTGTGTGTGTGTGTGAGAGAGAGAGAGAGTGAAGGAGTGTGAGAGAAAGGGAGTGACTGTTTAAGGGGGGGAAGGGAGAGACAGACAGGAGCCATTGGACAGAACTTTTGAGTTGTTGCTTTCTCTCACACCTCCTCACATCCTCCTTTAATCTCACAAAGAAGCCTCTTACTCTGCTCTGTACCTGAGGGAGGTATATGTCAAGTAGAGTGAGCTGGGAACTGACTGGAAGGACTGGGATCTGGAAGGACAGAAGGGATTGAGGCACAGGCCTGGGATAGAGACAGAGAGGGAGTAGAGAGCAAAAGAAACCAGCGAGAGAGACAAGACAAAACCCAAGGAAAGGAGCAGAGAGAGAACAATAAAGCCACGGGGTGAGAGAAGAGAGAGAAATGCCATTCAGAGCAAGGAAAAGGGCAGAGAGGTGGGAGTGGGGAATAAATCCAGCATTCAGAGAGAAGGACTGACAGAGAGAGAGAGAGAGAAATCCCAGGGAGAGAACGAGAAAGGACAGGTACAGAGAGAAATCAAAGGAGAGGAGAGCAAATAGATACCATGGAGAGTGAGTGATGGAGATACAGAGAGGGGTGGTCACAGATAGGATGACCATCAGGCAGAGAGAAAGGTGTCGAGAGAGGTGGACTGGGAAGTTCAGAAATGGGAAAAGCTGAACGTTAAAACAGTTCCTGCAAAATCTGGGGAAAGGGGTGAGAGAGTTGCGGGAGAGACTTGAGGAGGTGGGGTATTGGTGAACGGGGAGATGTGAAGGATGTGGGGGAGACAGAGATTTATAGAAAGCAGTGGGAGGTACAGGAAGCTGAGATTTGGAGGCAGAGAGAGAGGGAGGCAGTGAAATCTGTGGGATCAGACTGTGTAGCAGCCCCACATCATCTGGAGTTTCAGCTCCCAAGTCAAATCTCCTCGGGGGCAGGTGTGGAAAGACAGAGAAATGAAAATTGAATAAATAAATAAAAGCATCAAAAGCACAGCAAGATCCCATTGCTGCTTGGACTTCACAACCTGACAGCTTCCCACTCCCCCAGCAGAGCCCCTGATGTTAAACTGAGAGAACGGCAAACAGGAAGGTGTCTCAACCTGTCTCAGGCCTGTCCCAGTGTTTCTGGTTGAGGGGAGGGGGCAGGAGAAATGTTTACTCCAGAGGCTGGGATTCACACCCCCATCCCCACTCCCAGACTCTGTTTGTCTCCCTCTGTCTGTGCCCAAGTTTCAGTCTCTCAGAAATCCCCCAGGGAGAGAGAGATGTAAATTGATCACATCAAAACCAATATATTTTGAAAAAAAATAACAAGGATCAAAACGAGGTCCCATCACTGACTGAATTCCAAAAGCTCCCCAATTTCTCAGCACTTCCCCCTGACTTTTAAATCCAGAGAATGGGAACAGATTTCATCTGGATTCGAGGGGCAAATGCTTTCTGACTGCCCCCAGGGTTGATTTTCTGACAGGCTGGGCAATGACTCAGTGGTCGGAGTGACCCCACAGGGCCTGTGTCTCTCCCTCCCTCCGTGTTTAACCTGCCCCCTCCAGCTGGTTCTCTGACATTATGGGGTGGGGGATGTTGAAAAACAAAACCAATGCACCCCTCACCCTCCCCCGGTCCACTCCCATTCACCGGGATCAGCCCCCATGTCCATTCTGTCTGGGGTTGGTGCTGTTTCTATCTTAAATATTAGACGTGGATCTTCCGCTGGTACAGTCACCTCTCTCTCTCTCTCTTTCCTTTCCACCCCTTCCCCTTTCTCCCTCTCTCTCTGTCCCTATCACTGTCTCTATCTCTGTTGGGCTTTCTCTTGCTCGATAATTGCTCAATGCCTCCCTCTCTCCCTATTCCCTCTCTATTTGACAGCAATGCCCTCTCCTGCCTCACATTTGCCACGTGTTCCCATCTCCCCACTGTGTCTGGGAGGCATTTGACGAAAGGTGGTGGGGAGGGGCGTGTCTGGCCTGGGGGGGTGCGCAGCGAAAGGGAGGGACGTTACACCCCACCCACTATCAGACTGTCAGAAAACTCAGCCTGGGTCCCTGCAGACACCCTGAGGGTGACATGCTGCCAAAGGGGATACACAGCAAGATCCCACAGACTACAGTATGCAGGACCTCCAATGGATTCCCTTAATGACCTGTTGGAGCCCATCCCCCCACCCCCACAGCGCCCCCACAAGGAGAGGAGCTGACATAGGAATGAAGGACATTCTGCACAGCAGGATCCCACCTGCTGTCCCCTGCAATGCCCTTACCCCACACTGAAGAAGCCTGAACGTTTCTGCATCATTATCACCCACTTTCGGAAGCCCTCCCTCCTCACCCGCCCCACCACATCTGAATTTGGAAAATGTAGCCTCGCTACTGTAAAGAAACAGCTGCAGGCTGTCCCCACACAGCAAGATCCCACAGGCTGCAAAGTGCAAAAAGGGGCCTCCCCCACCAGCAAACACTGAACTCTCCCATTTCAACTTGGAGCTGGGCTCGGCCTGAACACTGGAGTAACCTCCTCTCCCCTATCCCCCCCCACCCCAGATCCTGTACCTATCACACCCCCCACCACACCCACCTCTCCCTCTTTCCGCTGTCTCCCTTTTTCCCTCCTGCATCCCCATCGTCCCCTTACCCTACTCAGCTCAGTGAGATCCCACAAGTAGCTCCCTCCACCCCCTCGAGTGTACCTCGAACATAGCACAGTACAGGCTCTTCGGCCCATGATGTTGTGCCAAACGTTTACTCTAAAACCAAGGCCTATCTAACCTCCACCCCTACCTGAGATTGTCATCCATATGCCGATCTAATAGCCACTCAAATGCCCCTAATGAGGCCGACTCCACTATCTGCTCCAGAAATGCATTCCACTCCCCAACCACTCTCCGAGTAAAGAACCTCCCTCTGACGTCTCCCCTATATCTACTGCCACTCACTTTAAAACCATGCCCCATCGTAACAGCTACCTCCACCCTAGGAAAAAGTCCCTGGCTGTCCACACTATCTATATCTCTCATCATTTTGTACACCTCTATCAAGTCACCTCTCATTCTCCTTCGTTCTAAAGAGAAAAGCCCCGGATCTCTCAACCTTTCCTCGTAAGACCTTCCCTCTGTTCCAGGCAACATCCTGGTAAATCTCCTCTGAATCTTTTCCAATGATTCCACATCTTTCCTGCAATGAGGCAATCAGAACTGGACACAATACTCCAGATGTGGCCGAACCATGCTTTTGTACAGCTGGAGCATAAATTCACGGCTCTTGAACGCAATCCCTCTATTAATGAAAGCTAACACACCAAGTGGCTTCTTAACAACTCTATCCACCTGGGTGGCAGCTCTCAGGGAACTGTGGACATGCACCCCAAGATCCCTCTGCTCCTCCACACTGCCAAGTATCTTTCCGTTAACCCTGTACTCTGCTTTCAAATTTGTCCTTCCAAAATAAATCACCTCACACTTTTCAGGGTTATCTTCCATCTGCCATTTCTCATGCCCAGCTCTGCATCCCTTTGTAACCTAGAACAGCCCTCCACACTATCCACAACTCGACCCACCTTCATAGCGTCTGCGAACTTAATAATCCACCCTTCCACTCCTTCATCCAAACCATTCACAACAATCACAAATAGAAGAGGACCCAGAACAGATCCTTGTGGTACACCACTTGTAACTAAGCACCATGTTGAATATTTTCCATCCACTACCATCCTTTGTCTTCTAAGGGTCAGCCAATTCTGAATCCAATCTGCCACATTTCCCCCGATCCCATGCCCCCTTACTTTCTGCATGAGCCTACCATGGGGAACCTTATCAAATGCCTTCCTTAAATGTATGCTTCCCAATGTGCTCCCCTGAAATGACCCCTGCCAAAATGACCCCTAGAATTTTGTGGCATGCAATTTTGAGCCATCCTCATTTCACACTCTCCTCTCCTCCATCTTCTGCCTCCTGCCCAAATCTTCTGCCCAACATGTTTCACAGCCTCCACGTTTTGCCCCTTTTTCCCTCCCCAGAAATGTGTCCTCCACTTTTTCCCGACCATCACAATATTGTACCCCATCTCCAAATCCTGTGCCTCCCCAAAACAATATTGCACTCCCCCCCCCATAAGTAATTTGCCCTGACCTGTCAAATATTGTTCCCTCATATTGTTATTTCCCCCATTTCAGTTGCTCTCCACAATACTGCCCCAAAGCTTGCCCTCCATCCCCATTTTGGGACTCCCCGACTTTGCATTCCCTCTGATATTAATCCACTCAACAAATGTTTGCAACCCCGTTCAAATTCCCCATCTTGATTTTTACCCCACAAATATTTTGCTCTTCACAAAATGTTTCAATGCTCAGTTTGTAACTGCCACCCCGCCATAGAGCTTCTCTCCCCTCCCAGTTCCTCACTGACCACAAATCCACTGTATATAAATGGCCCTCTGCACTTCCTTCTGTGGACAATCCCCCCGCCACCTCATCAAGTCGTTGCCCCCACCCTGGGGGCAGAGGTCACAGGGCATAGGGCGAGAGACTCAGGGGCCTTTTCACTGACTGCCTTACAGTACAGCAAGATCCTGGTCCCCAGGCAGACCCTGCCCCCCTCATTGAGACAGGTTCGTTACCTAAAACCCCCCCTTTCAGTTCAGAGAGAGCAGGCCGGGGTGAAACTCAGGTAGGGCAAGGAGCAGGAAGATCAGAGGATGAGACAAGTGATGGAGAGAGAGGGCCATTGACAGAGAGGGGGAGAGAGAACCCAAGAGAAAAGAGGCACAGATAGGCTAAGGGAGAGACAAGCCATGGGGAGTGAGATGTGGGAACAGACAGGGGAAGAGAGAGGGGTGAGAGAGAGAGAGAATAAGTGGCATTGAGAGACAGAAGGAGAGTGAAGTCATGGGGAGAGGGGGACAGATAAAGAGAGAGGGATGCAGAAAGAGAGAGGGAGAGAGGAAAACAGGGAGGATCCCACTCCAATAACTAGTCACCCCTCTCCACTGTGGCACAAGGTCCAAATCCACCCTAGGGAGAGAGACAGAGAGATACAGGCAGACAGAGTGGCACAGCCCCTGGGAGGGAGAGAGACCAATGGGCAGGCAGGCAGATAAACCCAGGGAGGGAGGGAACGTGAGAGAGAGAGAGAGATAGAAGGGGGTGAGGGGGAAGGAGAGAAAGATCCCAGGGAGTGAAAAGGTGTAGGACAGAAACAGTGTGAGATGAAAAGCTATGGAGAGAGAAACAGAGGGACAGAGAGACCCCAGAGAGAGATAGAAGGACAGACAAGCGAGAAAGAAACATGGACCGAGAGAGAGTGAAACCTGAGGCTGGGAAACAAAGGACAGACGGAGAAAGATAGAGGAGAGAGACAGAGGAACCGAAAGGGAGAAAGAGACAGAGGGAGTAGAGAGAGAAAGATCCCAGGGAGAGACGTGAAGAGAAAACCCAGGGGCAGAAACAGGGCAGGAGAGACAGAAGAAGAGAAATCCCGTTGAGAACAAGAAAAAGGACACAGAGACAGTGGGAGCGAGGGGGGGGAAATAAACTCAGGGAGAGAAACAAAGTAACCTGAAGTGAGAGAAAACCCAAGGATAGAATGGAAAAGCACATAGAGAGGGAGAAATCCTCGGGAGAGAACAAGAAAGGACGAACAGAGAGAGAGAAATCCTGGGGAGAAAATAGGAAAGGATAGGGAAAGAGAGAGAGATAGAGGGACAGAGAGAAATCGAGTGAAAGAAGAGCAGACAGAGAGATACCATCGAGAGTAGGTAATGGAGAGACAGTGAGGAGGGCATGCAGATAGAATGACCGTCAGGCAGGAACAGCAAGATCTCACAGGACAGCGAGAGAGTGAAAGTGTAGAGAGAGGTGAATGGGGAAGGTCAGAGTTTTGAAAGGCTGTACGATGGAACAGTTCCTGAAAATCCCAGGAAGGGAGCAAGTGATTCGAAGGAAGGTTATCAGAGGATCAGGGGAGAGTGGATGGGGGAGATATGAAGGATGTGGGGGAGATGGAGACTTATAGAAAGCTGCGAGAGAGACAAGAAGCTGGGAATATGGAGGCAGAGAGGAAGGCAGTGAAATCTGTGGGATCAGACTGTGCAGCAGCCCCATTTTTGTCACTTTATCTCCCCCAAGCCCCAGCCCAGGGCTCAGCCCCTTGAGGTCCAAACTCCAGAGACTGCCTGAGCCGCATAATTCATTTTCGCTGTGAGCATGTGAGTGTGGAATTGAACGACAAGGACACGGGATGGTTGATTATAATTCTCTCGGTCTCTCTCCCTCTCTGGTCCCAGCTCCTGTCTGACGATTCCTCATGGCAGAATGATTTGATTCTCTCTGACTCTGCATCATCCCGAGTTTCAGCTCCGGAATAAAATCTCCTTGGGGGTGGAGGTAAGACAGAGAGAAATTAAAGTGGATTAAAATTTTTAAAAAGCACCGAAAGCACAGCAAAATCTCACCGCTTGCTACCTTCAGCAATGTGAGACATTGCCCACCCAGCACAGCAAGATCCCACTGCTGAACATGCCTGAACATCCACAATCTCACACTCTGCTCACCCCACCCCACCCCGCCCTCCATCCAAACATCAGCACAGCTCCTGATTTTAAACCCAGAGAGCGGGGAACAGGAAGATGTCTCAAACTGCCTCAGGACTGTCCCAGTGTTTCTGTTTGAGGGGAAGGGCAGGAGAGATATTTACTCCAGGGCAGGGATTCACACCCCCTCACACATCCCACACCCCCACTCCCAGAATCTGTGTGTCTCACTCTGTCTGCAAGCTTCAGTGTCAGATATCTCCCTGCCTGCCCCAGCACAGGAAGACAGAGAGAGAGACAGAGGTGCCCTGTTTTTTTTTGGGTGGGGGTTGTGGGGGAAGAGAGAGAGAAAAACAGACAGCCAGAAATTGATCAAATTAAATTGAAATAAAAATAAAAACAAACAGAAACAAAGGCAATCCCGCCACTGGCTGACCTCCAACATTTCCCCATTTTATCAGCAGTTTCCCCTGGGGTTTTGAACCCAGAGAAATGGAAGAGATTTTGACTGGGAACAAGGGGCAGATGCTTTCTGACTGCTCCCAGGGTTTATTTCCTGAGATGCTGGGCAGACACTCAGTGGTGGGGAGTCACTCCCCAGACCCTGTCCCTCTCCGTCTCCCCATTCAATGTTTAACCCGTCCCCACCAGCTTGTTCTCTGACACTCCAGTGAGGAGTAGCCAAAGAAATGACCAATGCTCCCCTCTGGCCACTCTCATTCACCAGGCACAAACCCCATGCCCACTCCATCTGGGATTGGCGCTGTTTCCACATGAAATATTAATGATGAACCTTCCAAAGTGTCCAGTCATCTGTCTCTCTCCCTCCCGTCTCTGCCTCTGTCCCTATCCATGGATCCATCTCTGTTGACTTTCTCCTGCTCGAGAATGATCAATGTCCCTCACTCCCCCCATTTCCTCGATGTTTCAATAGCAATGCCCTCTCCTGCCTCACGTTTTCCATGTGTTCCCATCTCCCTGCTGTGCCTTGTGGCCATTTGCAATGTCAATGTCACATTTTGGAGGTTGACGGGGTGACGGGAGGTGGGGTGGGTCTCAGCTGAGGTAGTGGGGGTGATAGAGAGACAACACACCCTCTCACGACACTCACTATCAGGCTATCAGCAGACTCAGCCCAGGGCCCTGTGGATAGCATTGCATCACATGTGAGGGTGACCTGCAGGCTGCAGTGGTGCACAGTAAGATCCCACCGGCAGCTGTGTGTGGGACTGCTGAGGGATTCCCTCAACACCTTGTCGGAGCCCACCCCTCTTCCATAGGCTGCAATGTGTAAACAGGCCTCTCTCCCACTGAACCCACCAACAAATATTACACTCCCCCATTTCAACTTGGAGCTGGCTCAGACTGAACACGGGAGTTAACCCCTCACCACGAACACCTCCCCAGATCCTGTGCCTGGCCCCACTAAACATGCCCACCTCTACCTGCTTCAGCTGTATTCCTTTTCCCTCCAACACTCCCATCTTCACCCCAACCCCACCCCCACACTCCCTGCTGTGCAGGATCCCACAAACAGCAAAATGTGAAAATAGCCACACGTTAATGGAGAAGGTTAAGCTCATTCTGAGCACTGATGTAGAGGGAGTGGGGATGGGATGTCAGACCCTGCAGTTTCTGCTCCCTTGTAATGCTAAGCCCTTCCCCTGTCCTGGAGCCCACACTCCCTCACCCCCACCCCTCCCACATATCAGAATAAGGTCCCAGTCAATGGGAACAATTCACTCCACTCACCCCCAAGACTCGCAGACAGGCCGAGAGGGGCCAGGAGGTGGGATTGGGTCATGGGATAGTGGGGTGAGGTCGTGGGATCCTACTCTTCCTTTCCCACATCCTGGCATCCCCATCCTACCCCAAACTCTCCACTCAAATGACAATAAGTCCCAGCAGAGTTTCTCCCAGATATTCCAAGATGAAATGCAGGAGAGAAAACAGTTTGATGGATGGACGGGAGTATCCAGCTCACCCCTCCCCTCCCCTCCCCTATTACCTTCAGCTCGCCAATACACTTCATTCGAGTGGTGCCTGCACCTTCCATTTATTGCTTGCTGCCTCATGGCCCCATCTGAAACACAGAAATGACTCACAAAGCTTCATAGGATTAGGATTCCTGATCTCCCCCCGCCCTCCCCTCTCCCCATCCTCATATACAACACCCAGAAGTGGCTAAAATTGGAATGAACAAGCAACCACACAGCAAGATCCCAACACAGTCTCACTGCATTCCAGTAGAAACACATCACAAACACAGTTCGAAACTAGAGGCTGCAAAGTTTGAGACAGTCATCCCTCTCCCCTCCATGTCTGTGTATCTCTCCGACTTGTCTCTGTCTCATTCTCTCTATCTCAGGCTGTCATCTTATGCAGGTGTTATGAACAATTTTCTCTGCATTTTAAATATTCAGTGACTGGAAACCCCACCCCCGCCTCCCCCAGCCCTTGTATCTATTCCCCACCTCCCGTACATCTCCACCTCCCCAATCCCACTGCCCTCCGATCTCACTCCCACCCCTGCCTTTCTAAGCTTTTCCTCTCTGTCTCCATCTCCCTTTCCCCCCAACACTGTCTCTGAATTATACCTCTGTGTCTGAAATGTTGTCACCCCTGCCATTTAGTAACCCTGGCCTGTCACACTGCGGCATTGACTGTCTAAAATGGTGGGACGGTCTGGAGAGAGTGGTGGGAGTGGGGAAGGCCTAAACAGGGGAATGGCAATGCCGAGAGGGAAAGGGGGAAGAGATAAAGTAAGAGAGAAAGAAAGAGCCAGAATATGGTCAGAGAGAAAGGGAGGAAGACCCCAGACTGAGGAAGGTGCGTGGAGAAGGAAATGGACAGAGTGAGACAGAGAGACAAAGAAAATGTAATAGCAAAGGCTCTGTAAACAACATTTGGACACTGAGCATCTTGTTGCAATGTAGGCCACACTGCAGGTAATTTGATACACAGCAAGATCCCACAGGCAGCAGTGTGGCTGCAGACAGATTGTGTGTCTCACTGATGCTGGTTAAGGGCTCAATTCTGGCTCTAGGCTGACAGAGAGGGACCAATCCTGCTATTTACAAAATTCAAAATGCTTCCTTCTCTCTCTCTCTCTGTCTCCCCTCCACCTCTGATATCTCTCTCTCACTCTGTCTTGCCCACTTCTTTGTGTGTCACTCTCTCTCCCTTCTAAATCTCTGATCTTTCTGTCTTTGTTCCTCTCTCACTGGTTCCGTTCCCCCTCCCCTCATTTCGCATCTTTTTTCTCTTTCTCTCTCCCAGATTACATATTGTGCATTGTAATCTTTATCATTTAAAAAGACTGTGACATTGATATTTGAGGATATTCTGTTTGATAAACAGGGGCACTGTTTCCCAGCATTCTGTGCCAGTAATGCTGCAGGCCATTGATACACAGTATGATTCCACAGGTCACCCCTTCCTGCTCCAAAATGTGTTGAAATCACAACTTCAGGCAAGAGGCTATCACTTTCTTCGGGACTCTTCTTTTAAAAAGAAAAACACCCCCTCCATCCCAGGATGTAATTTGGTGGATGGCACTTTCTGGAACAAAGTGATTGGAGCTGGGCAGTGAAGAGATATTGGAGACTCCAGTTCTCTTCCCTACAACATGCCCCCTCCCCCAGATCCTGCCTCCCTTTCCCAGCACAGATACAAAGACACATCTTGTCCCTTTATCCCTCGCACCCTCCTGCTCACTCTTTTTGTCTACGTCTGTGTTTTTGTGAAAAATATCACCTTGTATTGCACAATATTTCTAACTCCCCCATTTCAAATAATGATGGGTCATTTTGCTGTGTGTGAGATGTTTCTATTTGTTTGACAAAAAAAGAACAATGAAAGGAAGCTGGAGGGGGTTCAGGAGAGGAGACAGAGAGAGAAAGACTGAGATGCCCTCGCAGTTACTCAGGGGATTGAAGTAAAATAGCCAAATGATGTTTTATTTATGTGATTATCAATTTTTTTTCATCATGGCCTACACACATCACACTATGACGTGAGAATGGGTCTTAGGAGAGAGTTTCACATTTATGGTTTTAATTTCCTCCGTGGGCAGTCCTGTCTGTCAGACACTCACTGGGAGGAGAATTAATATGTTTGTGTCAAATCCCAAAGCCCCGCTTACTTTAACCCCAGGCTTCAAACTCTGGGGTGCAGCCTGTCCAATAGGTCTCAGGATGATGTCCCCCTTTGGAGAAAGTGCTTGTTCTGTGTCTTGTGGGCCCCAAACGCTCCCTATTTGGACATTCAAAAAATAACTGATTCCTTTGGAGAAAAAAAAAGAGACAGCATTAGTTGAAAGGCAAAGCAGAGATAGCACAACAAGATCCTGGGTTTTCCCCTCTGTCACACGGACAATCTCTCGGCAACATATGAACACAAACATATTGGGTGACGAGATAACAAAGTGTGGAGCTGGATGAACACAGCAGGCCAAGCAGCATCTTAGGAGCAGGAAAGATGCCGTTTCGGACCTCAACCCTTCATCAGAATAGGGGGAGGGGAAGAGGATTCTGAAATAAATAAGGAGAGAGGGGGGAGGTGGATCAAAAATGGACAGAGGAGAAGATAGGTGGAGAGGAGACAAACAAGTTAAAGAGGTGGGGATGGAGCCAGTAAAGGTGAGTGTAGGTGGGGAGATAGGGAGGTGAAAGGTCAGTCAGGCAAGGATTGAAAGGTCAAGGGCGCGGGATAAGGTTAGTAGGTCAGAAATGGAGGTGCGACTTGAGGTGGGAGGAGGGGACAGGTGAAAGCAAGATCAGGTTGGGGAGGTGGGGACAAGCTGGCTGGTTTTGCAATGCGGTAGGGGGAGGGGAGATTTTGAAGCTTGTGAATTCAGACGACATGTCCATCCTGGGCCTCCTGCAGTGCCATAATGATGCCACCTGAAGGTTGCAGGAACAGCAACTCTTATTCTGCTTGGGAACCCCGCAGCTCAATGGTATCAATGTGGATTTCACAAGCTTCACAATCTCCCCTCCCCCTACTACATCCCAAAACCAGCCCAGCTGGCCCCCTCTCCCTAAACTGTTCTTCCTCTCACCTATCCCCTCTTCCCACCTCAAGCCGCACGCCCATTTCCTACCTACTAACCTCATCTAGCCCCCTGGACCTGTCCATCCTTCCCAGACTGACCTATCTCTTCCCTCCCTCCCCATCTACACTCACCTTTACTGGCTCCATCCCAGCCTCTTTAACTTGTCTGTATCCTTTCAACCTATCTTCTCCTTTATCCATCTTCGTTCCGCCTCCCCCCGCACCCTATTTATCTCAGATCCCTCTTTCCCTCCCCCATTTCTGATGAAGAGACGAGGACCGAAATATCAGCTTTCCTGCTCCAAAGATGCTGCTGTGTTCATCCAGCTTCATACCTTGTTATCTCGGATTCTCCAGCATCTGCAGTTCCTATTATCTCTGATGTCGGGTGACGGGTTGAGCTTCCATGCCAGACATTTGAAGCTGTTTTAGCTGATTAAAACAGTCATTGCCTGTAACAATGGCAGTGGGACAATTAAAACACAGCAAGATCCTACATGCAGCAGTGAAGGAGCAAAAAGATAATCTGATTTTTCTTCCCTTCTGTAATGCTGGCTCAGTTTAAATATTTCCTGTGATCCCAGAATCTGACATTACAGTTAATTCACAATCTCAAATACTATCCCTGGCTCTCTGATGAAGGGTCTAGGCCCAAAACGTCAGCTTTTGTGCTCCTGAGATGCTGCTTGGCCTGCTGTGTTCATTCGGCTTCACACTTTATTATCTACTATCCCTGGCTCTCCTGTTTGTCCTGCTCTCTCAATTCTTCAAATCTTTCTCTCACTGTCACATTTTATCACGCTGCCCTCCTCCATAACCGACGTTGAACCTCAGGGCCAGAAAGAGACATGATTCATATGGGCCCCTCATGGGATGCAGTGGGAACAGGCATCAGGCCAATATTGTCCCCTCTGGAAGTTGTTCTTTTTCAAAGATTTCCTGGCCCCAGAAATTTTGGATCTTCACATTGTAGCTTTCCAAATCAGAAATTCCTGGGGATAAAAGAGAAAAGATTAGTTGAAAGGGAGAGCTGGAGCATTTTGCAGCAAAGTTGCACAAGAGGCCAGGCTTATCTACTACCCCACCTCCATGGCATTACAAAACATCATAGCAACATCAAACTACCAAATAAATCATAAGCTGGTAATATAACAGGTTTAAAATAATAATAAACACACATACACACGCACAATCTCAATCAAACAGGGAGAGCTGCTCACTCTCACAGTGTGTCAGGATAAATCTGACACATTTCTCAGTGAATGGTTTGCAGACTCCACCTCTGACACATTGCAATGTCCCTCAGTCTGCTCATTAGTGAGGCCTCTGTGTGATAGAGATGGTAATTCCCAGGGTTGGAGTCTTTTGTTGGATTTTTCTGGTCATTGAGATGTTAATTCTAGGGCAGCAAAGCTTTACCATTCCTTGTTCTTTGAAACCTTTTTACAGCCCTGTTAGTTCTGTCAGTGCAGTTTGAAAATATTTAACACGGGTCTCATATCGCACCTAAGAGCCTGACCGCAAACACCCCAAGAGACAGGAATGGAAAGATAGTGGGGATATTTGCTGAGGATCTCTCGGGATTTTCTGCTGTCAGTGTGGCTCCCTGAATCAAACTCTCTTTCTCACTCTCTCTCTCTCCTGCCCCTGTCTCTCCCTGGCCTGCACTCCATGCAGCCATTTCAAATTTGATTCAAAACTTTGTTTCTTCTCCTCCTCCTGAAAATGTCAGTAGAGTTTGAGAATTTAAAGCATTGATCATATCTCTGACCCTCAAACACTCACATTTTCCCGTCTCTGCTCCCACTTTGCCCCCAGCACAGGACTGTGGAGAACATGGGAGCACTTTATACTGGTTTTGTCAGGGGGTGTAGTCAGTAAGGTTCTGAGCTCAAGGTGTCAGCGTACGTGTGTGTGTGTGTGTGTGTGTGTGTGTGTGTGTGTGTGTGTGTGTGTGTGTGTGTGTGTGTGTGTGTGTGTTTGTGTGTGCATGTGTGTATCTGCATGTCATACAGTCCGACAGCACAACAACAGATTCTTCGGTCCGACCAGTGCATGCCGAACATAATCCCACACTAACCTAGTCTTACCTGCCTGCTCCTGGCCCAAATGATTTTTAAGTGATGTAATTGTACCCACATACACCACATACAGGTTTGCTGTTCCTCCGAGTGCAATACCATGCTGCTGATCACCCTCCTCACTAAAGCCCAGTATTCACTTAAACCTACGCTTCAACCACCAGCAAAATGGCAGCTCTTCTAGAGCTTGCCTCCCTTTCAGATCTGAGGAAGGATCCGAAATGTAACTGATTTCCCTTCACAGATACTGCCAGACCTGCTGAGCAGCAACTTTTCCAGCAACTTCTGCTTTTGTCCCTTTTGTTTGGTCCTGGGCAGTTGCTGGTGACTGAGCCAACTGCTCCCCAAATCCTTCTCACTCACTTCTCAACAGAGCCTTCTGTTGGATGCCGCTGCACTCTTCGCTGACACTAGCTCTCCTCTGCTTCCCTCCTCAGTCGGAGAGAGTAAAATGACTCTTCCCAGGAATCAAAGTGTGGAGCTGGATGAACACAGCAGGCCAGGCAGCATCTCAGGAGCACAAAAGCTGATGTTTCGGGGTCTAGGCCCAAAATGTCAGCTATTGTGCTCCTGAGATGCAGCTTGGCCTGCTGTGTTCATCCAGCCTCACACTTTGTTATCTTGGATTCTCCAGCATCTGCAGTTCCCATTATCACTTCCCAGGAATCACTTCAGTCACTTCTAAGCAACGCCCATGGTCACAGATACACAAAGGGACTGACTAGGTGTGAATCAGAGGCACACACAGGGGATAAACTGTTGTGTGCAACGTTACACACCTTGCAATATTATGACAGACTTAAAATCAGTAATCATGAGTCGTCCATTCTGTGCTAATCTAGATACACTCTGGAAGAACAGCACAGAACAACAACAACATTACACTACAAAGTGGACTGGAATAATCACACGAACACAGGGACACACAGAACAGAAATTATTTCTTACTTAAAGTAAATATAAATTAAGTCCTGGTATCTTTATGATAACTGTGAGTTGCAGTAATTAATGTGAAGGACGAACATAGTGTTACTTTCATGGCGTAATCTTGAATAGAGTCTGGACTTTTCATTCTGCATGAGCAGATTATTTCCAAACCAAATTCAAAGCATGGACATGAACAGCCCAATGGAATAGGAGATGGAAAGAAGAGTATCACAAATTCACATTGGGCAGAGTGAGACAGAGTCAGAGATAAGCAGAGGAAGACCATGAGAGCCAGAGAAAAGATTAGATTCCCTACAGTGTGGAAACAGGTCCTTCGGCCCAACAAGTCCACACCATCCCTTGCAGCATCCCACCCAGACCCATCCCCCTATAACCCACACACCCCTGAACACTATGGGCAATTTAGCATGGCCGACCCACCTAGCCGACACATCTTTGGACTGTGGGAGGAAACCGGAGCACCTGGAGGAAACGTCCCTGGTGCTGTGAGGCTGCAACACTAACCACTGAGCCAGTGTGCAGCATAGCTATAGAGACACACTCACACACACATATAGACACAGGGACAAAGAGGGAGAAACAGAAACAGAGACATAGATAGATAGAATCAGGGACAGAGAGACGGAGAGGGACAGGGACAGAGACAGAGTCACAAATAGACACAGGGACATGTTACAGAGAGAGACAGGCAGTGATTTTAAAACAATCCAAATGAGCAGGTTTAAACTATTCAGACCATTAGATTGCCTTCCTCAGACACACTGAGCCAAATTCATAAGATTGCAAACATTTTTTTTCCTAACGTGCTCAGCCCCATACAGATTGTAAGTGTTCTTACATGCTACAGCTGCACACATCACATTGCCCACATAATTATTGTAATCAGTGAATCTTACTCCAACCAATACACTGTCTGATTATCAATTCACTAAACTGGATTGTGAACCACAGGGAAATGTGGTTAATGTTGATAACTCTGTATTGCTGTTATAATATAGAATGGCACTTTACAGGGAACAATACAGAAAGCTTACCAAAGACTCACTACTACACTGACTGAATGTATCTCCCCTACAGTCCTCAGGTCTCAATGCCTGGCTCCCATTTTTCAGGTGTTCTGGGGAATTGTCAGAATAACAACTGCAGCCTCGTTCCAGCGAAAGGCCTCACTTACCTCAATCCTAATAATCATACTTGAACCCTCAGCACAATCTCCGGCAGAATCTTCAACACAATCACAACATTATAATCACAGTGACAGAGAGAGAGAGTCATAGAAACTCACAGGTACATAAGAGAGAAACCATGATATCCGAAGGGACAGAGAGATAGGCCTCATTGTATTATCAATACTGTCAATGCAGAAACTCAGTTAATGTTCTGGTGACCCAGGTTCAAATCCTGTCACAGCAGGTGGTGGAATTTAAATTCAATAAATAATCCGAAATTATGAAAGTGTAATTATGGTTTTGAAACCAATTTCAATTGTTGTAAAAACACATCTGGTTCTCTAATGTCCATTACTTAGTCTGGCCTATGTATGACTCCAGACCCACAGAAATGTGGTTGACACTTGACTGCTCTCTGTGTAATCAGGGATTGGCAAGAAATACTGGCCAGAGATGGTGATGTGATTAAAAAACAAACAGAGAAAGAATCAGAGACACCACAGTGAGAGAGGCAGGAGACAAATGCATAAGGGGATGGACAGAAAGAAATACAGTACAGACAAGGTCAGAGACTGAAAAATCACAAACACACACAGGGACGGAGAGATATAGAGTCACAAATGGACACAGGCACGGGGGAAGAGATACAGGCAGTGGAGAAAGGGATAGAGCGACAGAATCACATCATGTCACAGGGACAGAGAGAGACACACACACAGAAAGACACAGAGTCGGAGAGAGGGAGAGAATGATTACACTTGTAATTATATCAGCAATTAAACAGTTTATATAGCGAGGGAGGGAGAGACACAGATTTTCACAGGATTTGAGAGAAAGACAGAGAGAGAGGGTGACACAGATAGGCACGGTGTCAGAGAAAATCACAAATACACACAGAGACAGGCCAAAGAGAATCACAGATAGACACACGGAAAGAGAGAGAGAGAGAGAGAAAGAGAGAGAGAATCATAGAGAGACATAGCCTCAGATAGAGTGAGAGAAACAGATAGAAACAGGATCAGAGAGATAGGCAGAGAGGCACTGTGGCTCAGTGGCTAGCATTGCTGCCTCACAGCGACAGGGACCCAAGTCAATCCCACCCTTGGGTGACTGTGTGAAGTTTGCACATGATCTCCAAGTCTGCGGAACTTCCTTCGGGTGCTCAGTTTTCCTTCCACGGTCCAAAGATGTGCAGGGTAAGTGGATTGGTCGTGCTAAATTGTTCAGCAATGTGTATAACAGGTGGGTTATGGAGGGATGGGTTTGAATGGGAGGCTCTGAAGGTTGGTGTGGCCTTGTTGGGCTGAATGGCCTGTTTCCACTCTGTAGGGAATCTACAAATGAAAGAAACAGATATTCGCAGGGACATAGAGAGATTACTGATATATATAGGGACACAAACAGAACCACAGATAGACACATGAGGCAGAGAGAGATTATCACACTTATGAACTGATCACAGAGACATCGAAGCTACATTCAGCAACATGGAGTGAGATTCACAGAAACAGAGACAAACAGATTCAAAGAGAAATGGCATGAGATAGGTAGAGAGAGAGGCAAAGGTAAGATGAAAATGATGACACTGTTATCACAAGGAGAAATGGAGAATGAGACAGACACTCGCTCCCCTTTACCATGAGTACAGGGGGATAGAGTTGCACATCATCTCAAGGTCCATACAGGGATCACTCAGGATTATACAGCATCTCCTCCCAAAAATGATCTTCCACAACAACACCCACTATTCCAAGATTGACTGCTTTCACCCTTTTGGGAACATGCACATCCCTGTTCTCTGCTCCCAGACACAGAGCACACTGACTCCGAACGATATTCCCATTGCAATGCTGTCACTGGGTCTGAATCCATGAAGTGCCACCCTCACAACACTGTGGGTGAGCTACATCTCATGGACTGTAAAGGGTTCACATCCTGACTGATTGTCACTCATATCCCATGAAGGAAGTAGAAGAATATTGGACGCTGGAGAAGGAGAAAGACACAAAGACAAGGAGACACAGATGCCGAAACCTTACCAATGACTCACTGCTACGCTTTCTGAGTGCATCTCCCCCACAGTCTCACTGTGCCCAGTTCCCACTTTTCAGGAATGCTGGGGAATAGTCAGAATAGCAACTGCAGCCTCATTCCAGTGAAAGACCTCATTTACTGCAATCCTGGATAATCGTAGGGGAACTCTCAGCACACAGTCTCCAGCAGATCCTTCAACACAATCACAACATTATAATCACAGGGACAGAGACAGTCACAGAAACACACAGGTACATAAGAGGCAAACCATGAAATCCGAAAGGACCGAGAAATAGGCCTCATCGTATTATCAATGCCACTAACACACAAACTCAGCTGAAGTCCAGAGCACCCAGGTTCAAATCCAGCCACAACTGAGGGTGGAATTTAAGTTCAATAAAGAATTCAGAGCTGAGAATGCAACGATGATGTTGAATCCATTGTCACTGTTTGGGAAAAAGAAAACACTTGATTCAGTAATGCTCGTTGTCTGGTTTGACCTGTCATGGAGTCCAGGCCCACAGCTCTCTGCACAGTCAGTGATGGGCAAGAAATGCAGGCCTGGCCAGAAATGTTTCCATCCCAGATGTGATTAAAATAAATAAACATTGGGGCAGGGAGAATCAGAGACACGGTAGTGAGAGAGACAAGAGAAATATATACATGGGGATAGAAAGAGAGAAACACAGTACAGGTCATGTCAGAAACTGAGGATCACAAATGCACACAAGGACAGAGAGAGACACAAGTCTACTCAGGAAGAGGGAGAGAGAGAGAGAGAGAGAGAGAGCTAGAGATAGACATACACACATGGAAAGACACACACAGATCAACACAGGGATGAGAGAGACCTAGAGGTAGACACAGGCACAGAGAAAGAGACACAAATAGATCAACACAGGGATGACAGAGAGAGTCATAGATAGACACCAAGACACAGAAAGAAGCAGATAGACACGTGCACAGTGAGAGAGGTAGACACCGGGGAGACGGAGTGTCACAGATAGACACAAGGGCAGAGAAATTATGACAGATATGAAATGAGACACAGCGACATTCTGGGCCACAGAGAGGGATTTACAGGAATACACAGGGACAGAGAGTTACGGAGAGATTTACAAAGAACACGGAGTGACAGAGAGAGAGAGAGCACAAGAAACAAACATAAGATGAAGACAATGACAGCTCTACACAGGGAAAGATGGAGAATAAGAGAGACAGTGTATAAAACCTTAATTACTCTAGCCCTTTACCATCAGTTCAGAAGGACAGACCTATGCATCATTTGCAACATCTCTGCAAGTATCATTCAGGGTTATTCAGCACCTCCTTCCAAAAATGATTTCCCAAAACAGCAACCACTATTTCCAAATGGACAACAGCAGTCCATGCCTGGAACATCCCCATGTCCAATCTCTGCTTCCAGACTCAGAGCGCAATGACTTCAAATGATATCCCCATTCTGACCCTGTCACTGGGCTCGAATCCCATCTTCACAACACTGTGGGTGAGCTACACCACATGGTTTGCAGAGGGTTCACTCACCGACCGATAGACACTCATATCCCATGAAGAAACTGGAAGAAGAAGAGAAATAGAAGCATGCAGGAACAAAGGGAGGCTCAAAGATACACCCAGAGACAGAGCAGCGAAATTAGCACAGATTTGGTCTGAAGTTGCTCTGTGGGGTCTGAGGGACACTCGATGGGCCAGCAGTCATTTCCCTTCAGTACCTGCCCTCAGAAAGGTGATGGTGGTTGGTTTCACTGACACAAAGCAGTCCAACTAGATTAGGGAAGGCCAGAGCGTGAGTTAGGAGGGAGTTCCTGGATGAGACACAGTGCCAGGGAAGGAGCAACCATCTTGATCACAGTCAGGATATCGTGCCTCTTGCAGGGACACATGCAGGTGGCTGGCAGATGAATTCCAAATGCTTCTGTCACCTGGTCATTTTCAGTGGTGAGGGGTCATATAGTTGCTGGGAACGAGTGTTGGAATGTTGCTTCCATTGTTATTGCTGTGGGACACAATCCTGACCCTCTGCATTGAAAGAGAGAGAGAGAGAGGATGAATATACTTGTAACTGTCACATCAGTTAGAGAGTTTATGTAGTGAGGGAGGAAGAGATATTTGTAGATATTTGGGGGGGCAGGGTGTGGTAAGGGAGAGAGAGAAATAGGGACAGAAAGGGAGAAACACACACACACACACACACACACACACACACACACACACACACACACACAAAACGACTGAGTGAGAGACAGAGGGAGATACAGAGACAGAGGGAAATTGATAGACACAGTGACAGAGAGAGATCATCACACATGAACTGAGACAGACACAGTTTCACAGCTGCATTCAGGGATATGGACAGAAATGTACAGGAACACACAGGGACAGAGAGAGACCAAAAAGATTCACAGAGGGACAGAGAGAGAGCAAGCACAATATAGAGAGCAAGAGTCACAAATGTAAGATGAAGATAATGACAGATTTACGCAGGGACAAATGAAGAATGAGAGCAACATCCTAGACAGGACAGTGAAGACATTTGGACCAGTACGTGATGACCAGCTATGAGTTTGCCATGCTCAGACCAGGGGGTGGTCAGTATCATTTGCAAATTCCCAGAAATCAAAATGATAAAGAGATCCACACAGAGAGAGGGAGAGAGACAGACAGATAGACAGACAGACAGACACATGCAGAATCACAAGTAGACAAAGAAAAACAGAGACACAGATAGGCACAGAGACAGAGACAGACAGTCACAGATTAACATCAGGACCAACACAGACACAGGGCCAGGGGTGTGGGGGGAGATATCGTCACATGGAGACAGGCAAAGAGTGACAGATAAACACAGGTACAGAAACAGAGAGAGATAGAGTCTCAGATGGACACAACAATCAAGATAGAGTTAGATACACATAGGGACAGAGAGAGAAAGAGACAGACACTGTCTGTGTGGAGTTGGCATGTTCTCCCTGTGGCTGCGTGGGTTTCCTCCGGGTGCTCTGGTTCCTCCCATGTGCTGGCTGGGCGGATTGGCCAAGCTAAGTTGCCCACAGTGTTCAGGGATGTGGAGATTAGGTGGGTTGCAGAGAGATGTGTCTGGGTGAGATGCTCTGAGGGTCGGAGTGGAGTTCTTGGGCCGAAGGGCCTGTTTCCATACTGTAGGCATACTCTGAATTCTATGGAAACAGTGCTAAGTGATCTCTGATGGGAATATTGGAAATAATGCACAGCTCTGTCCTTCTGAACAAATGGTGGAGGGGTGGAGTTATAAAGGTGTTACACACAGTGTTAGTCTTATTCTCCATTTCTCCCTGCCTAAGGCTGTCATTATCTTCATCCTACATTTGTGACACTGTCTCTATCTCTCGTTTTCGCTCTGTCCTTCTGTATTCTCTGTGCACCCGCCCGTGCTCTCTGTCCCTGTGTGTTCCTGTGTATGCGTGTCCATAATCCCTAAATGCACTTGTGAATCTTTCTCGATCTCACTTTATATGTGTGATGATCTCTCTCTCTGTCCTTGTCTATCTGTGACAGAGAAAGAGAGAGATGCAGATAGTCACAGGGACAGACAGACAAAGAGAGACAGATAGACACAGTGACAGAGACGGAGTCACAGATAGACAAGAATAGCGAGAGATCATCACACATTTCAAGTGAGATCGAGAAAGATTCACAATTGCATTTTGGGATTATGGAGTGGCACGTGGCTGAACATTACTTTCTGCAGATTAAAATATTCTGTGAATCAGTAATCTCACAGAATTACAGTCAAAGGAGAATGTGAACTTGGCAGATTCATAATGAAACAACCACTTGTATAAAAACAGCTCATAACACAGGTTATGACAAGCAACACAGGTATCATCAGTTTTACAGGTAGAGATCAGAATTGTACAGCAAATCTTACCAGAAAATGCTGATGATGATGTGTGCTAGAAATTTTTCTCCGTGAAGTAACTTTGTGATCTGCCGCTTATTCGCTCAGAAATGATTCTGTGCTTCGACTGTGAAAAGCAGGTGTATAGTTTACTGGCCGCCTGATTTGCAGACAAAGGAAAGCTGATCGAGCAAATTACACTGTTAGTGACAGTCCATCGCACACAACAACAAGAGCTTCTTACAATGAGAACAGAACGGATTCTAGTTAAACAGACGTACATGCCAAAATGAAAATCTGCTGCTTTGACAAACATGCTGCCTGTTTGAACAACATAAACATGTTGCCAATATAGTGAGACATTTGAACTGCCCGATGCAACTGTCATGTCTTTCTCAATTCATAATCACTGTTTCTATGTATTTTTCAAGCTATTATGAGTTGTGTATGTATAATTAGCTCCTGGAACAATCTAGATATTCTGTTGAATAAACACATTTACAACCTGTACATTGCTTAGTCTAATTTTCTAAGTAAAATATAACTTTTTTCAGTCAATCACAGTAACTATCTTTTAAATGGTAGTTTCATAATCACAATAAATTTCTAATTATTCTGAGTGAGGAACACCTTGCAAAGGAAATTATTTTTCATGTCCGCACTGACATTGTGTATTTAACAGTTTCCAGTGCAATCATCCAACTCTGTGTACAAGTATTCCTTAGGTCCATGAAGCTGCAACTAAAGCTCTTTTTCTGACATCCTTGTGGAGTTACACTTAATAGCATAAAATATTACAGGCATCAAATAAGATTGAATTATCAATGCAAAAACTGGTACAATAATCACATATTATTCAGCTCATTCATTGTAGTTAGTTTTTAATGATTTTTTTCACTGTATGATCACATTAATTTCACTGAAATAATTACATTACACTTTTTAGCGCTATACATGTGTAAAATGAATGTTAAGTCATTCATAAGTGGCATCAAAAACTGTTCACATTTTGTTCTTTTTTAGTCCAACAATAAGGGAACATGTTTTCCAAAAATTGGTAAATTCTATCCCAAAGAATCTTCTCCAATAATTTCCCAACTACTGACCTAAGATTCACATTTCTGTAATTTGCTGAAATGGGAAAATCCTGGATGGATTGATAAATGAGTGAATTTGACTGATTGATGAATTTGGGTAAAGGGATGTTTCAGCACATTAATTAATGTTTAATGTTTCAGGTCGCATTGCTCTTCCTCAGAACTGATTCCCATTTTTTGTTTCAGATCCAATGACTTCATTTCACAGGGACAAAGCTTCCAATTTGTATCAGGTTAACTCTTGGCCTCCTCTTTTCTTTAGAAAAGAGTTTTATGCTATTCAGTCTGGCCTGGTAATTACAACCTGCGTTCTGTAAGATTTGTGAATGACCCTTTATTTTCCCGATCCTTGTGAGTGATGCCAGCAGCAGAAATATTTCCTAATCTGCAAGTGATCTTTAGTTACAAATTCACTCTTACCTTCAAATAGACTGTGTAAACCATAAAATGTCTGAGTACCAATCCACAAAAACACAAAGGCAGCATGACAGCCTGAGCTGAATGAACCTGGTGATGTGTGGGCTGTCATGAGGAAAATGTGACCATGATCACAACTGGTTAGAATCTCATCCCTATAGTGCAGAAGAAGGTCATTCGGCCCATCACTGCACTGACTCTCTACTCCCATAACTCAGCATTTACCAGGGTTAACCCATCCACCTAACCTGCACACTAGGGGACAATCTAGCGTGGCTAGTCCACCTAACCTGCACATTTTTGGACTCTGAAAGGATCACAGCTTAGCTATAATGACGCAAATTTGTGAATGAGGGTTACAAAATGCTCAATGTTGAAACAATTTCACTGTTTTTGTTTTAAAAATGATGTGCCTGGAACCTGGTGTGTAGAAAACACGGAAACAAATTGAAACAAGAAATGCAAACAAATAGGGGCAGAGTTCACAGCCTGAAATTGCTCTTCTCAATGGTGAATCCAGAAAGCTGTAAACATGTGTGTTTCAATCTCAACGAACACAAACATGATGGGCCAAATAATACTGGCCAGCCAGCGACACCCACATCTCACAAATACATTTTTAAAGATAGTCTTAGTCTGTGCTGTAATTTTCTGATAGTTTTGTTCTGAAATTTGGAGTTTGTTTCTGATGATGTTTATAATCTCTCAAATTGGGCTAAAGTTTAAAATAAATCAGCTTTGCTTCAAACACATCACTGTAGATTGTTGTATTTGTCCTCAGGGTTGAACAGCACCTGGAGTTCAGAAAGGACAATCTCAGGGTGGGGGAGGGAGGGTGAGGGGGGCAATCGAATGGCAGCAACAGAGCTTCAGTCGGGGCAAATCCTTCAGGGTCACACTGAGGGGGTCAGATGGCACTTTAATCTTTCACGTCTCTCTTCACTGACAACCAAGCCACGGTGTGGGTTAATCCTGCTGTGTGTAAGAAATGTGTCCCAGCTACTGTCTTCCATGGCTCACAGCTCCTTGACACGGAACAGAATCTCGTTTCCAACTGGGTTTAGAGTCAGGGGAAGTACAACGGTGAATGCTGGAAATGTGCTTCAAATCAGAGATTAGCGTAAATCAATGATCCGTTCCTGACTGGAAGTGAATCTGCAGGTTTAGGTTTCTTCAACATTGCTAAAGATAAAACAGTATTTGGCAAACGTACAACATGGAGATCAAAAGCACATGAGCAGTGGGAGCAGGGGTATGAGCAGCCTGTCTCTGCCTCTGTTGTAACCACACAGTATGCACCAGGGTGACGTGAGAGAAGGGTCTGCGTTAGAAATTATACTTCACCTACAGTGAATATACAGGAATGGTTCAAAAATGTTAATTTTCATTATCACTAACCATGTGTAACATTTATTGGTCAGGAAGGTGTGCAGCAGGTGTTGGTGCTGGCTGCGGGAAGGCTTTTCTTTCTGAAGGAGACTTGTCGGGGAAAATTTCGAAATGGCAAATCAAGCCAATCATCACTTCAAAATCTGACAGGATTTCTCAATTTATCAGGACCTGTGTATCATCTGCCTTTGAATGAGGAAAGAGAAATGACTGGGAAAGCACTGAGACAGATGCAACATGAGTGGGTGACAGTAAACTGATGATGAAAAGAGCTTTATGCAGTCACAGTGCCTGAATGACAGTGCTGCAGTCGATGAACTCAGATGTGTTCTGTGTGTAGACAAGTTTTGAATTGATTGCTCAACCTGGAGAAAGACAAGGACATGGTCACCTTGGAGAAACAGTGGAATTGTGGGAAATGTGGGAAGAGATTCAATTACCCATCTCAATTGGAGATTCACTAATTCAGTCACACTGGGGAGAAGCTGTTCCGCTGCCACATGTTTGGGAAGGGATTTACATTACAGTCAATGTTACATTCCCATCAAAGGCCTCACACTGGGGAGAACCTGCTCTGTGAGTGGGAAAGGGATTAATTTTCTGTCCCAGCTGCTGGGGCACGAGCTGGTTCACATTGATGAGAGATAACAAGGTGTCGAGATGGATGAACACTGCAGGCCAAGCAGCATCAGAGGAGCAGGAAGACTACTGTTTTGGGCCTAGACCCTTCTTCAGAAATGGGGGAGGGGAAGGGGGATTAAAGGGGCTGGGATGGAGCCAGGAGAGGTGAATGTAGGTGAGGAGGTAGGGAGGAGATAGGTCAGTCCGGGGTGGACGGACAGGTCAAGGGGGCAGGATGAGGTTAGTAGGTAGGAAATGGAGGTGCAGCTTGAGGTGGGAGGAGGTGATAGGTGGGAGGAAGGACAGGTCAGAGAGCTGGGCTGGTTTTGGGATGCGGTAGGGGGAAGGAGGTTTTGAAGCTTGTGAAATCCACATTAACACCGTTGGGTTGCAGGGTTCCCAAGCAGAGTATGAAGTGCTGCTCCTGCAACCTTTGGGTGGCATCGTTCTGGCACTGCAGGAGGCCCAGGATCGACACGTCATCTGAGGAATGGGAGGGGGAGTGGAAATGGTTTGCGACTGGGTGGTGCAGTTGTTTAGTGTGAACCGAGCGGAGGTGTTCTGCAAAGCAGTCCCCAAGCCTCCATCTTGATTTCCCCAATGTAGAGGAAGCCACAATGGGTACAGCGGATACAGTCTACCACATTAGCAGATGTGCAGGTGAACATCTGATTGAGGTGGAAAGTCTTCTTTGGGCCTGGGATGGAGGTGATGGGGGAAGTGTAAGGACAGGGGTAGCACTTCCTGCTGTTGCAATGAAAAGTTCTGGGTGTGGCGGGGCTGGGGGGAGTGTGGAGTGGACAGGGGGGTCCTGGAGTGAGTGGTCCCTCCGGAAAGCAGATAAGGTTGAGGAGGGAAATATGTCTTCGGTGGTGGGGTCAGATTGCAGATGGCGGAAGTGTCGGAGGATAATGTGTTGGATTGGAGGTTGGTGGAGAGGTACGTGAGGACGAGAGAGATTCTGTTTTGATTGTTATTGCCGGGAGGGGATGTGTGGGATGAGTTGCGGGAAATTAGGGAGACATGGTCGAGGGCATTCTCCACCACTGAAGGGGGGGAGTTGAGGTCCTTGAAAAACAAGGACATCTGAGATGTACGAGAGTGGATTGCCTCATCCTGGGAGCAGAAGCGTCGGAGCCGAAAGAATTGGGAATTAGGGATGGCGCTTTTGTAGGAAGGTGGGTGGGAGGAGGTATATTCTAGGTAGCTGTGGGAGTCAGTGGGCTTGAAATGGAAATCGGTTTCCAGGTGGTTGCCAGAGATGAAAACAGAGAGGCCCAGGAAGGAGAGAGAGGTGTCAGAGGTGGTCCAGATGAGCTTAAGTTTGGGGTGTAAGGTGTTAGTGAAGTGGATGAACTGTTTGAGCTCCTCGTGGGAGCACAAGGCAGTGCTGATACAGTCATCAATGTTGCGGAAGAAGAGATGGGGTTTAGGTCTCACATTGATGAGAGGCTGTTTAACTGCTCTGATTGTGAGAACAGCTTTAAAGGATAAACTGGGTCAAACACCAGCTTGTTCACACCGAGAAACAGCTTTGTGCTCTCACTGCTGGAGGTCATTTAGACACTCATGGATCCTCATTAAATATCATTAGATTCACACTGGGGAGAGGCCGCTTCCTTGCTCTCTGTGTACAAAAGCATTCACTCGCCAATCTGACCTAAATTCCTATCAGCCTGTTCACACAGATAACAGCCATTTTGAATGTTCTGAATATACTCTGAATGTAAAAGCAGAGGACACTGCTGAGTCACCAGCAAAGTCACATCGGGGAAGAGGGTGTTCATTTGCTTCATGAGTAGGAAGCAACTTACTCAGTCATGTCACTTACAGACATGTCAGTGAGTTCACAAGCAACTGCAGGGGATGGATTGTGCTGTTGCTGCTGTTAATTACAACAGAGTTCATGCTGAAAGTTGTGTTTTATTTCTGTTGATGTTGTTAATCCCAAATCTGGACTGGAACTTACATACTCTATTGAATCAAAATGTATGAATGTAATTTGAAACAGTGTATCCTCAATTTCTGGAAGATACGATGAGAATAAGTGATGTCCTGTTGATGACTGCTGCATGTTTAGGGCTCTTCTCTTTTCTAACTCGGGATTCTTTCTGTTCCCAAACTTCGGTTACTCCTGTGGACAAGAGAGTGTCTCTCTTCCTCTTGGTATCCAGCAAAGGTCCTGTGATCGCTTAAAAACAAAACCCAATCTTTCCGTCACTTTCAGCGTCAAGACCTAATATGTGTCCCACAGCAAACATTATGTAAAGCTGTTGGGAAAATATGGTGCGACTTCAATAATGAAATTCTCAATGTCAAAGACTGAAAAGTCAAATTTTCCACCCAAGATTTTAACAGAGACAAAGAGCTTGGTGGTAAGTAGTGAGACTCCTGTTTGCATGCACTTACACCTCATTATTATCTATTCCCACCTGACTTATTTGCAATTTGATATTCTCCCGTGTGGCAGTGAGAAACATGGTGCTGATGATTTCCAGCATGAAAGTCTGACCAGGTAATTAATCATCCTCGCCTGCTTCTGCATCCTCCATCTCGGCAGCATTCCCCAACATTTCAGGATTCATGCTCCATGAGCAGTGATTTCCTGCATCTTCCTTCTTCTGAGGTTGACATTGGAAATGCACGAGCCTCCCATCATCTCCTGGCACATCCCTGGTTCACTTAGAGAACAGTTCACCACTTCAATATGGAGCATACAGAAAGAACTGGGTGGGAATGTGTGGAAGCTCAGAACTGATAGGGTCGACAGTATCACAAGGAACAAAAAGGAATGAAGGTTTGGGGGAATCACCTTGATTAAAGGGCTGAGATATGACTCAAACTGCAATTGAGGAAACAGTTTCTACCAAACTTGGAGTGGGCAGAGTAAGTGGCTGTTCGTGTCTGAGGACACAGGCTCAGTGAGTAATGTGAGAGCCTTCTGGGGTCAAACTACACTAATCAGACACTCAGAGACTGGGTTAAAGAAATCTGTAATCATGTGTCCTGTATGTGAAACCCATGCAGCGATCAACAGTGTGTGATTCAATTCCTGGCCACAAACAATCTTAGCCATGTCATTGATCATCCCATGTTGATCACAGTCATCGCTGTGAAGCAGAAGTAATCTGAGGTCACCTTAGAATTGTCAACTGCAGGGATCAGAGATTTTTGTGAATGGAATCAAAGGTTATTTGGAGGATACAGGAGCAGACATGATCTGAGTGAATGGCAAAGCAGGCTCAAGGGGCTGAATGGCCTACTTTTCCCAGTATGTATATTTGAGGTTGGCAGGAATGACTTTGTCACCTGGTACCCAGAAGCAGCAGTACAAACACCACCAGCTTAAGCAACTGACCAGGGCTCCTGAGATAGCACATTCCAAAACCATAACTTGATCACCCAGAAAGTCAAGGGCACCAGATACTTGGGAAATAATGGTGTCTACAACTTCCCCTCCAAGCCACACACTGTCCTGACTTGGAAATGCATCATGTTCTTTGACTGTTGTAGGTCAAATTTGTAAGCCTCATTGTTCAATCATCGGTTTCTAACTGGAGAGTAACTAGCATATTTGATTAATTGCAGGATGTCCTCTTCAATTAAATGTTAGGCGCATAATTAATTTTATTACCTTACTTCAGTCAAAATAAGTTTAACTGTTCAGAAGATAGAAGCAGAGAAGATAGAAGGATCAGGAGGGCATTTGGCCCTTTGAGCTTGGTCCACCATTCATCACAAGCATGGCTGATCATTCAAATCAATAGCCTAATCTTGCTTTCTCCCCATAACCTTTGATCTCATTTCCCCCAAGCGCTATATCTAGCTGCCTCTTGAATACATTCATTGTTTTAGCATCAATTACTTCCCGTGGCAATGAATTCCGCAGGCTCACCACTCTTTGGGTGCAGAAATGTCTCCTCATCTCCATCCTAAATCGTCTCCCCCGAATCCTCATGCTGTGACCCCTGATTGAACACACCTACCATCAGGAACACCCTCCCTGCAATTATCCTGTCTCGTCCTGTTCGAATTTTATAAGTCTCCATGAAATCGCCCCTCAAAGAAACTGAGCTTCAGCGAAAACAATCCTAACCCAGTCAATATCTCCTCATATGTCAGTCCTGCCATCACTTGAATTGGCCTGGTAAACCTTCATTTCACTCCCGTGAGAGCAAGAGCACCCGTCCTCAGAAAAGGAGACCAAAACTGCACTGAACATTCTAGCTGTAGCCTCACCAATGCCTGTATAACTGTGACAACACATCCCTGCTCTTGATCAAGTTCGATTGAAATTCATTACCCAAGCCATTTTCCTGGTATCTGAAGACATTTGCTTCTTTCCCATATTAGCCCCAATACCTCAAGCAGTGGCCAGGCTATCAAACACAGTTTTATTGAAATATTCATAGAAAAAGATACAAAAATCTCCAAGAGAAGCTTTCTAATTATTAATCTTACCTAAACTTTCTTTTCACTGAATCTCCATCAGCAAAAAGAGTGAACTTAATCCCTTTCGACTCCTCCACCATTCAATGCAAAGAGGACTGATGCTTATTCCAAATTGCTCGAAGACTTTAACAAAAATCTAACACTGCAGTTTTAAAATGTATAGTTGGTCCTTAGTATCCATAACCTGTTGGAGAAAGTTCTACATTTTAATGCTCCATATTGCTGTCACACTGATATTTCTGTCATCGGCTCAATGCACTCTTCCAATGATGCTAAATGTCAGCTCCAAGAAAGCAGCACACCTTTCAATTCAGCACTTTACAGTTTTCTGGATTCACCATCGAGACTAACAATTAGTGTGTGAATGCTGCCCCCTATTCTGTTCTCTTTGTTTGTTTCAACTTGTTTCTTTGTCAGCTGCATACCTGTCCCAGCCACATCTTTTGTTTCTGTTTCCTTCACAGCCCCAATTCCATTCCCCATGGCCTTGAGAGGCGAATTAATGTTGTGTTCCCTGCTCGTCTAGTGGTTAGGATTTGGTGCTCTCACAGCCCTTTCCCAGGTTCAGTCCTCATTCAGGGATTTGTTGTTCTTGTACAAACTGATAAATCCCAGGAATTCTTCACAGTGACAACAGCATAAACAGTGTAACTCCATCTGAATCACTGTGGGTTTTACTTCAGAGATGAAATCAACACGCTACACCGGGAACAAATCACATATTTGTCCACTCCTGAGTATTTAGCTGCTCCTAAATACTGGCCACAGGACTACATAAGCCCTGCTCATATTGAAACAAGACTAATAGACTAATAACTAGAAAGCTTCTCTTAGGAGCTTGACAGCTTCTTGTCAAAGTTGTTTCCCCTTTTGGGACAATCTTAGAACAGAAAATAGAATCTCAGAACGAGGTTCACACATTTCAGACAGAGCTGAGGAGGAATTTCTTCTCTCTGAGAGTTATGAATTTGTGGCATTCTTGACTGCAGAGAGCTGTCGAGACTGGCACATTAAGTCAGATTTCTAATCAGTAAGGGACTCTAGCGGGGAAAGTCAGGAGAGTGGTGTTGAGAATTACCAGATCATCCATAATCTATTTGAGTAAACCATGACTCAAAGCCTGAAAATACATTTCACTGGAGTGGCTGACCGTGAGTAAAATAACAGAAAGTTCCAGCACAGATAGAAGGGCATACTGAAGCAACTACCTGAGAACAAATGTGTTTCTTTTTTGCCAGTGAAATTCACCTAATCTCAAAGTGGGGGCCACTGAAGTGCAGCAGTGATGGTGATGTTCCTGTTCACACCACAACTCTGCAGCATGTGAGCACTAGCAGGTCAATGGTGTAATGAGTAACACATCTGACTGCAGATCTTAGGTTTGTAGGTTCAACACCTACCTGACTTGTGTGCAGTTTGCAGGTTTCCCATCAGGAAATGCCACTGAGAACATCAGAGTCCTGAAGTTGGGTGTTGGGAATTGAAAGTTGCACATGAGCAGCTTATGGGATGATTTCACCTTCCCTTTCTCTGAGGCTGCTGGGACGTTGACTCTGGCATTCTTGATGATATTTACTTATCTGAGACATTGAAAGGATTCTTGTTTCTGCATATCAGGAATTCAAATCTCACCTTCGCTTGAGCATAGTGAGAAAACTGATATGAGAACTAACTCTGTTCTCGTATTTGTAATATACAGGAGAGCTTGTTAAGGACGGAACTTGGTTGTATTTTCTGTTAATTTGATTCAACAGACAGCAAAGTCAGGCATATTGTCTGATGAAGGGTCTCGGCCCAAAATGTCAGCTTTTGTGCTCCTGAGATGCTGCTTGCCTGCTGTGTTCATCCAGCTCCACACTTTGCTATCAGGCATATTGTGTGCTCTGATTAGACTGTGGTGACCCAGGGAGTCCTGGGGATTGAGAATCAGTGCACAACCCCCACCCCCCCCCCCACCCACTGGGAAGGTGATGGCCTAGTGGTATTATCGCTGGACTGTTAACCCAGTGACCCTGAGAATGTTCTGGGGCCTGGGTTTGATTCCCACCGTGGCCCATGGTGGAATTTGAATTCAATAAATATCTGAAATTAAGAAGCGAATGATGACAGTGAATCCATAGCCAATTGTCAGGAAAACCCATCTGGTTGACTACTGTCCTTTTAGGAAGGAAACTGCCATCCTTCCTGGTCTGGCCTACATATGACTCCAAACCCACAGCAATGTGGTTGACTCTAAACTGTTTAGGAATGGACAATAAATGCTGCCGAGTCAGCGACACCCTCATCCTGTGGAAATACATTTCTAAGTGTCTTTTAAACAGTGTAACTGTGCTGACATCCACTACTTCCTCAGAAAGTTCATTCCATGTTAGAAAACGTATTTTTTAAAAATTTTCTCCTCTCACCTTAAAAATATGCCCGCTTGTCTTGAAACCCCCATCCTTGGAAAATGGCACCTACCATTAATCCTGATTTTATAAACCCAATAAGGTCACCCCTCAACATCCAATGCGCCAGAGAAAGCAGTCCCAGCGTATCCAGTCTTCCTCTGTAACTGACATTCCATGCTAGCAACATCCTGGTAAATCTCTTCTGAACCCTCCCTAGTTTAATAACACTCTTTCTTCCTGTTCTTTAGTATCATTCTTTGTTCACTCAAATTTGTACAATCTTCTGACCTACCACTGACCTTTGTAAATGGGTGCAGTGTTTCTTTAAATTTGGAAGTATTCTTAACTTCATTATTTAGTCACTTTCTGACTGGGATACATTGTTGCTAAGATTTGGTAAATGTCTTCTTGAAGGTCTGCCAGTATACCGCTACAGTCAAACCCAGTTTCTCCATACTGTCACACTTTCCTGTATTTAGATTTCAAATGCTGTTCTTAGAAATGTAAGAAAATCCCCAAACCTGCCTTATGTATTTTCATGCCCCTAACCATGGACCAAATAAGATGAGAATACCTATGAGCTGTGACTATCACCTGGAACAAACTGTCCAGGTAACTTTCTCCCTGATATTTTGCAGCATTTGTAATATAACATCTAATTCAATGATTATGGGCTGAGGTTCCTCTAGCCGCAGATGCTTATTGAAGATATATCAGTCTGGGATCACACCAGTCTCCAGGAGTTCCCACATCCTGAAGTCACAACACATCACCTTCCCTACTACCTGATTGGGCTTTAAAAACTAATTATTTTATTTAAAATAAGTAAAATTTACTGCATCTACTTATGTTCTTCTTATTTATTATGGGTGTAATTAAACCAGGGGAGGAAATCCACCAAATAATTATAGAATGGGATTAACTTGGTCACACAGCACCACAAACAAACAAGGAGACAGACAGTTCTGACATTTCAAGAGTGCAAAAGGACTTGTTCAATTTTTCTTCCTTCACATGTACAAATTTTGAAACTTTAAAGCGTTCCTTCCATATTCAACACATTTAAACTGAAGAAAGGTTATTTTAAATAGGTTGAAAATTAACAGTAATTCAGTTAATTCTTCTGCATTCTTCATAGTTCTCATGACCCCACTAAAAACATTATCTCATTGATTTCAGTCTGTTCCTGCACACAATGTGTGGTGAATTCAAAGCAGACAAGGGAGAGGGAAGGAAGAGACTGGAGTGGAAAAATGAAATTGTATAAATGCTCGAATATTTAGATTTCAGCCGACGAGGGCCAAGATTAACAGATTCACTACAAGAACAGGTTTAAAAAAGATCCAGCAGAGCACCAAGGTCCCACGAGCAAACACTGCTGCTGCTGCATGCAGACCTGAGAGTTCAACACAGCAAGGGAAATGAGCAGCAACACTCTCAGGGAACAAAGAGGGCGTTGGGTGAACAGGACCAGAATTCCCTCTCATTTTCATTCCGGTTGTGCAGGCCTCCAGGAATGGTGCACGCTCATGACTTCCAAAACTGGAAGTCAATGCCTCAGTCAGACCACTTAAGCTTGGAGTGACTGCACTCACACAGTTTAGTGGGAATGTCAACAGGAATTGCAGAACACAGATTTTGGGAGATCTCACATTTCCACACGGGTCTGGGGTGAACGTGAGAAGGTGATCAGGAATGCATTGCAATTATCAAGTTTAACATGGGTACAGACAAGGATTTCAGGGTCAGATGAGCTGGGCTGAGGTGGAGATGGCTGGCTTTATGGAAATTAGAATATCTGGTGTGAGTGAAAGGATGGTTTTGTGATTGAAAATTCATCTTCATGTCAAATCTGTGACTGAGACTATGAGCAGTGTAGTTCAGCCTTACTCTCAGGAAAGAGTTACAGGTTCAGATTTTGAGAATGGAATGTGTAGCAGTAACTGAAGAAAATGGATTGTTCTTTCAAACGTTTCCCTGGAGGACATTTCAGCTTTTCCAGTATTAGGTGTGGGATCATTGAATAACAATAGAGGAATAGACAGGGCTGGTGATGAGTTAGAACGGGTAGTTGTCAGTGACCATGTGAAAACTAACAAAATGCTTCTGGATGATGTTTAAAAGTGGCAGCGTGTAGGCGAGAAATAGGAGGGACCGAGAACAGCTCTTTGGTGAACACCAAGTTCAAGTCTTTGCAAATACCATGAAATCTAGGCTTTTCAAAAAAAATTGGGAAGATGAAATTTTAAGGGACAGTGAACTTTAACATTATTAGCAAATATGTTTCGTGAGAATAGGTCAGTGGAACGAACATGGGCCTCATGGGCAAGACAAGCTCTGACAGGAGAGAAACTGGAGAAAGCTGGGGATCCGGGGTCAGGCTAGAAGCACTTGACAAGCAGTTTGACCCAATGAGTTCGAGGAAGGGAGGGGAGCAGCAGAGGCAGCCAATCAGATTGTCTCAATTGTACTGGGGTCTCAGCTCCTTGAACGTCTCACCCGTGTCATGAGAAGAAAGAGGGAGAGCCTTCAAAAGGGACTCACTTGTGTTCGAGCTATGAAAAAGACTCAACACACTGGGTTTAACACTAAGCTAATTCATGTGAGTTTTTATTCTGAATATTTGCATTTAAAACTTCTGGAATTTATTAACACCAGTAGAAAAAAGACAAAATGAGAAAATGAATGTGTCTCGCATCTGATTAACAGGAAATCCAACTCCTGTAGTCACTAATGAACTCACTGGCGTCTCAGAAGGTGAAAGGTCTGAGTGAATCTTCTCATGCTCAGACCAAGTGAACAGCTTCCCTATTGTGTGAACACACTGATGCGCAGTGAGACAGACGATTGCCTGAGGCCAGCCCTGCAACAAGAGCACCTGAATGGTCTTTCCTCTGTGAGTAAATACATTGGTGGAAAATCAGACCCATTTTCCAGAGCAATTTTCCCAGTCTGGGCAGAGGCAACTGATCAGATGGTCTTCATCTCAGTGACAATGGAGCTTTCATACTTCTTGTTAAAGGTGAGGGTGGAGGGGAGTGGGACAGCAATTGAAAGGGAATCCCCTGTGTTAGAGACAATAAGAAGATGAAACATTGTATTTTACACAAAACTGGTTTATTTGATACGTATCTACATTAACATATACCTGAACAGGTGGTTATTAATATCAGCAGAAACAGATCACAATGAACCTGGTTAATTCCTGAACGCGGTTAATAGTAAAGCCCAATCACTGCAGTTTCTTGTGAACTCTCTGGTCACTCAGCAGATATGACACCTGTGTGATTCCCTTCCCACAGCTGGGGCAGGTGAATGGTCACTGCACAGTGTGAATGTGCTGGTGCCTCAGCAGATGGGGTGACTGACTGACTTCCCTCCCACGGTCAGAGCAGGTAAAGGGCTTCTCCCTAATGTGAACGTAATGGTATACAGTGAGCCGAGATGATCACTGAAATGTTGTCCCACAGTCAGGACACCCAAACAGTCTCTTTCAGTGTGAGCACATTGATGGAGCATTAGTTCCCCAGACCTTTCATAGCACTTCCTGCAGACTGGGCATTTAAAAGGTCACTCATCAGTGTGAACTTGCCGGTGTGTCACCAGGTTTGAAGAATTGATAAATCTCTTTCCACACTCTGTGGGGGTGAACAGCCTCTTGCCACACTCTGGTGTGTCAGCAGGGTGGATGATTTGAGTGAGTCTCTCTCCACACTCAGAACAGGTGAATGGCTTCTTCCTGGTGTAACTACGCTGATGATTTTTCAGTACTGATGGATGAAAGAAGTCTTTACCACAATCCCCTCATCTCCATGGCTTCTAATCATTATGAGTGTGTTACATTCTGATAAGCCAGATGATTGATTGAAGCCTTACCCAAAAAAGAACCAGTTTCTCCCCACTGGGAACAGTGCTTTCTCCTTCCATGTCCAATATTCTGTTGTATTCAGGTTGTGATACGTTTGGTAACTCTCTCAGATCCTGAGTGACGTTTGGTTTCAGTTTGTAAACTGCAAAATCTCCTCTTCTGAAAACCATGTTCAGCTGATTTGGATGAAACAAGGAGAGTGAGACAGAAACCATAAAATCAAAATGGTAGGTTATAAAATGTGAACTGGATGAATCTTGTAATTTGCAGAGTAGAAGTTGATAGCAGAACACTAAAAACAATTTCTGACTATTAACAATTCTGTGAGAAAATCAAGTTGGTCAGTCAAAAGCACACGGTCAGGGGATAGGCAGTGGTGAAAGTCTAATTAAGGCACAATTAGCAGATGTAACAGTAAAACACAAAACAGAGCTAAAATGCAGGGACAGAAGTTAGACAATTGCAGACAGAAGATCTAGGACAGTAGAAATGAAATACAGCAATGGTGAACATGAATTCAGAGCCAGATTAAAGGAGTCACATCAGCCCTGGACCATGCAAACTCTCACAGATAACAGAACACAGCAGTACCAACTCAAAATTTGCTGAATAGTCCATTATGCTCAGCTCTGAAACAATTTCACTGCTTCCTATATTACAGTCTCCTGCTGGAACTTGCAACTGGAAATATGTCAGAGCACTGTAAACAGAGGATCCAATTCAACACATTACCCTGTTATCCATGCGTTTTTACTTTTGACCAGTTTGCTGTGTGGGATCTTGTCAAATATCCTCACAAAATCTATGAAAACAATATCCACTTCACTACCCACACTGAGACTCCTTACCAATTTCTCAAAGAATTCAGTCAAATTGCTCAAGTATGACCTTCCCTCATCAAAGCAATGCTGACTATCCCGGACAAGTTCATGCATTTCTAACTGACAGTTTCTCTGATCTCTCAGGATTGATTCTTACAGTTTGCCCACCACCAAAGTAAGAGTGACTGGCCTATAGTTGTATGGCATTTCCTTTGTACTTGTTTTAAACAACAACACCACATTTGCATTCCTCCAGCCCCTTGGCACCTCACCTGAGTCAAGTGAAGATTGAAAATTAATCCTCACAACATCTGCTATTTCCTTCAACACGCCAGGGAACTATCTATCTGGGCCTGGTGACTCATCCACTTTCAATGATTCCAGCTCCTCTAACACTACCTCTCTCTATTTTGTCTTGTATTTCACACTACACCTTTTGGATTACTTTATCCACATCATTCCTTTCTTAGTGTGTGTAGCAGGGGGAGGTGGTGGGGTGGGGAGCAGAGCCCTGCAGTGGGTATGCCTAAACCAAACAGTGCCTCAGACTCTGTCTTGTTTTGCCAGAGGGAAATGAAGCAAAAGTGAGGGAACATCACCCACTTCCCGCTTTGGGAAATGCTTTAAAGTGTTGTCAACAAGTGATATCATCTCCAAATCTGACTTGAAACCAAGACAGCAACTGGAGCTTCTTCTTGATTCATGGTCAGTGATAACTTTTGTCCCTCACTCAGCAACACAAGAAATTGCTGTTTGCCTGCAGCAAGAATAATGTTTCTTTGTTTTGGAGACCAAACTTGCTCATAGATTTCATTGTGGCCTCACAAAACCCAACACAGCTGCTGTAAGACCACCTTGCTGCCATACTCAAACCCTTTTGAAATGAAGGAGAAAGTTCCATTTGCCTTCCTAACTGCTTGCTGCACCTACAAGCTTGTATTGAATGACTGGTGTACAAGCACACCCAGGTCCCTTTGTACATGAACATTTCCAAATTGACCACCACTCGAATTATACTCTGCCATTCTGAATTTGGTACCAAAGTGGATAACTTCACATTGATACTGCATCTGCTATGCATTTGCTACTCACTCAAATCATCTAAATTACTCTGAAGTCTCTTTATGTCCTGCTCACTCACAATCCCCCTTCTTTTGTGTCAACAAACCTAGAAATAGTACATTGGATTCGCACATACAAATCATTGATGTACACTTTGAACACATGAGGTCCAAGGGCACTGATCTTTGTGGTGTCCCAATTGTCAAAGCCTTAGACACTGAAAAAAGATCATTTATTTCTACTGTTTCCTGTCTGCTAACCAATTCACAATCGACACCAGTAAATTCCCAACAATCTTATGAACTTTAATTTTGCACACTAACTTCTTAAGTGGGACTTTATCACCAGCTTTGAGAAAATCCAAATGACCCCATCCACCGGGTTCTATCAGTTACATTTTCAAAAAACACTTTTGCAGATTTGTCTAACATGATTTACCCATCCGAAATTGACAGGCTTCAGGTCCAGTAGAAACGCTGACTTGCCTGGTCCCCAGCATAATAGGCAGTCAAAGATTATAGACATGGTCCATGGCAGCTCTTTCTCCACAGCACCCGAGATGGGCAATAAATGCTGATCCAGGCAGCACTGGCCACATCTCACCAACAAACATTTCATAACAAACAATCTAAGGCCCGCTGTTCAGCCCCATCCTTATTTTCAAATTCCTCCATGGTCTTCCTTCTTTGCCTCCACATGGTCCATACCTTTCCCCACAGACAGAACAGGCAAACCATAAACAGACAGAACAGTCAGAGGCTGATCATGGTCACCTTCTGATTCAGCAATTGCCGCCGGAGGGAGGGGGAGGGGCAGATCCCGAGCAGCTTCTCGCTCTGATTCGAGCCGCCCGCTGGTTGCCCCGGAAACCTTGGCAGCAGGAGGGGAACAGGTGGGGGCGGGGCTCCCGTGTCCACGTGCCTGAAACCTGAGACATCACCACGGAGCACAGCAATTCCTATTGGCTGCTTCAGTCCTGGGCTCACAATGCAGATGTTGTCTTTCCAGTGAAACCTCCTCCTCTGTGCAACATCTGGGAGCAAAGCAATGTCTCCTTCCTTTCCATTTCTTTCGTCTTCCTGAGTGGTAGGGTGGGGAAACTGTTCACTTGCAGCAAAGGAAGGGACAGGGAGTGAATCCAGGGAGGGTGCCGACACTGCAAATGTTGGTTCTGGTACGTCTCTTAAATTTACTGTCATCATTTGCTCTCTTAGCTTTACACATTTGTTTTCCTGCTAAAATGGTGGCCTCTTTCCTCATGTTCATGTTTGCATGATTTCTATTAGAGATGATCAAGATTTAGGGGACAGCAAATTGATGAGCAATAAAAGCCAAAATGTGATTTTCGTTCCTCATAATTTGCAGCACCATACATTAGAGCCTCTCATTTGAGGTCTAACTGTGGAGTGAGCAACATGTAGCAAAATTGTCTTACAGCCAAAATCCCCATTTACAATCCAGGACTGTGTCATGGTGTATGTTGATGGGAAAAGGAAATAGCCTTCCTCCCCTGGCTAGTCAACTAATCACAAACTGTTTGATTAACAAATGAATTCAAGGACAGGATAACTTGTCCATGTATTGCTATTCACGAATCTAGATCAAATTCCATTTACCACTGATCAGCCTGTCTGTAAACTAAGGCTATCCATCTCATTATTTACCATCTATTACTTTTGCATCATCTGAACTAACTGATCAACCTTCATACATTCAAATCTAAGGCATTTACCTACAACAAAAATAAGGGCCCAACATTGGCCACTCTGCCACACCAATGTGCACAGATTTGCGGTTAGAAACAAGAAAAAACCCACCTCTCTGCTTCCTGAACCTCAGCCAATTGTGGATCCAATTTGCTAAATTTCAATGGATTCTATGCGCACTTAGCTTTGCTTTCAGTCTCCCAAAAGCCTTGCTGATGTCCAAAGAGATTAAATAAAAGTATTGGGAACAAAAACAAAGTTGCTGGAAAAGCTCAGCACTTCTTGCAGCAACTGCGAAGGAGAAAACAGAGTTAACGTTTTGGGTCCGGTGGCCCTTCAGAAGGGTCCCTTTGTGGTTAGTGGGGAATTAAGAACCTTGCAAGCACCCTGCTATTTCATCCTAACATCACAGGAGACATTTCACTTGACCTTGGATACTGACCTGCATTTAAACCTTCCAGACTACTCAGTACTTCCTCTCTCTCTCTGTGATAGTTTCTTCACATTCTATCACAGACCTTCTCCCTGATTCATCTATTTCACTAGTGAGCACTGACACAAAGTATTCATTTCGACCCAGGCCAACACTCTCTAGTTCTACGCACAGATACCTCTGTGGTCCTTAATGGACCTTACACATTCCCCCTTATCCTTTAACCATATGTCTACCTGTAAAACAACAGAGCATTTTGCTTCATTTCACTTGGCAGTATCAATTCATATTTCCCTTAGAGCTCTCCTTATCTCTCCATTTATGTTCCCTCTTGCACATGTACCTGAAAGTATCTACTTCCTGTGCACTATGGCCAAATCATATCTTATTAAAATCAACCAAGTTAGAACTTTGATTACAGGTCCATCCTTGTCCTTTTCCATAACAATCCCAAATCTTTTCAAAAGAGTTCTGATAACTGCCTGCAAAATTCTCCCCGCTGATACTTCAAGCACTTGTCCGCGTTGGTTGTCTGAAGTTAGGTCCCCTCTTTCCTCATTGGGGTTTCTACATCCTGGCTTCAAAAACTCGATCCGAAACTTGAGCTCTGATTTCTCTCCAAGATGCTGCCAGATCTGCAGAATGTTGTCAACAATTTCTTTTTTGTTTCTGATTTACAGCATCCCAGTTCTTTCCGTGTTTATTTTATACATCTCAATAGTTCCGGAAATGTTATGACCATTTCTAGCTCGACCAGGCTGCCAGGCAGTGAGTTTCAGTTTCCCCCCATTATCTGAGTGAAAAAAATCCGCTCAACTCATCAAAACTTCCCGCCGCTTACCATCAATCCATGTCGCCCGATACTGATTCCACCACTAAGCAGAAAGATTTGTTCTTGTTTTCTCTATTTCCCTCATAAATTTATACATGTCAGTCATGTCCCCCCCTTAGTCTACAACAAAACGGAAGTTGCTGGAAAAGTTCAGCAGGTCAGGCAGCATCTGGGAAGAAGATATAGCGTTTCGGGTCCGATGACCCTTCCTCGGTCTGTTCTGCTGGAAAGAAACTAACCCCAGTCTGTGAGGGCTGTATGGTCCCTGCTGACAACATTAGAATCTGTCCTGCTGGGCAGAATGATCTGTCATTACCTCAAAAACTAAACCGTCTTCTGTGAACCGAAACCAGCGCCGAGATTGACCACAGCCCCGCATCCGCCAGAGCTCCCTGAGTCAGCAGCGTGTAACTGGGGATTGGGAGAAAGGGGATGAGAGAGGGTTGGCGATATGATCTAACACACAGTGAGCTACAGTTCACCTACATTACCGGGAAACCGACAGAGTTCTAAACACTCACCAACTCGACTGCAGGGAAACATTCACCAAGAAAAGGCGGAGCAGAGGCTGTTTCTGGACTGAAAAACACCCCCTACCTGTCAATCACAAATTTAGTCCCGCCCACTTCACAGAACTTGCAGTTTCCGGAAACTGAACTCAGACCTGCCCAAAAGCGGGGCGGTCCAAGGCGAGTACCACAGGGAGCCTCGCTGTGCTGTCCCCATTCTCTGACCCAGTTACGTGTCTTTATCCCGCGATTCCCAATCCAGTGACTCCCACTTTTCGCTGTTGACCCTGTATCCCGGTATAACCAACAAATTCCCTCCCCATTCCCCTGGTTATCTTGTAGTGTGTGTGTGTCAGACTGTGTCCCGCCTTGCTAAGTGTCTCTTGCATTTCACTGTTAGTCTTTCAGCTTCGAACCATCAGCAGTGTTTTTTCGTTCTATAATCCTATCACACCGATTAAACATTATTAACAATTCAATTCATTGCTCCATATGTGTTTTATAACTTCCTTGAAATTGTGTTCAATTTTCGAGGGATTTTTCAGTTGGGGGAGGATTTAAATGTAATTGCAATGTAACCTGTTCCTCCGATTCGATCACGGCTGCTGGCACTGATGAAATCCTCACAAAACATCAATGGAAGGACTGCATCCACTGTACATCTGCCAATGTGGTATACTGCATCCACTGTACCCGGTGTGGCTACCTCTACATTGGGGAAACCAAGCGGAGGCTTGGGGACCGCTTTGCAGAATAGCTCCGCTCAGTTCGCAACAAACAACTGCACCTCCCAGTCGCAAACCATTTCCACTCCCCCTCCCATTCTTTAGATGACATGTCCATCATGGGCCTCCTGCAGTGCCACAATGATGCCACCCGAAGATTGCAGGAACAGCAACTCATATTCCGCCTGGGAACCCTGCAGCCTAATGGTATCAATGTGGACTTCACCAGTTTCAAAATCTCCCCTTCCCCCACCGCATCCCTAAACCAGCCCAGTTCATCCCCTCCCCCCACTGCACCACACAACCAGCCCAGCTCTTCCCCTCCACCCACTGCATCCCAAAACCAGTCCAACCTGTCTCTGCCTCCCTAACCTGTTCTTCCTCTCACCCATCCCTTCCTCCCACCCCAAGCCGCACCCCTTTCTACCTACTTACCTCATCCCACCTCCTTGACCTGTCCGTCTTCCCTGGACTGACCTATCCCCTCCCCACCTCCCCACCTATACTCTCCTCTCCACCTATCTTCTTTTCTTTCCATCTTTGGTCCGCCTCCCCCTCTCTCCCTATTTATTCCAGAACCCTCACCCCATCCCCCTCTCTGATGAAGGGTCTAGGCGCGAAACATCAGCTTTTGTGCTCCTGATATGCTGCTTGGCCTGCTGTGTTCATCCAGCCTCACATTTTATTATCAATGGAAGGAAGGTGCGTGGAAGGTGGAAGACAGAAGGAGAACAGATATCATGTGGTCAGTTCAGTTATAGATTTCAATGTTCCTCCAGGCTGTAAAGTGACGAAGTGGCGTAAAAGAAAACAAAAAGAAAACAGAAAGAGATATGCAACCAGACAGCAGATGAGATTAAAAAAAAACTTATTCAAAATTTTAGGGGGTTGATACCCTGCTGATGGAGATAGATCGTTTTCTGCCTTGTATGTCTGGGCATTATTATCGACATCTGATTAAAATATGAACTGGAGCAGAACAACAATTGTAATACACAGAAATAAAGTCAATTTGACAAGCGAGTCGCTAACCCTCCAACTCTGGCAACATCCTTGTCAATCCTCAGCCCTTTCACAACATCCTTCCTATAGCAGTGAGACCAGAACTGCACACCATTCAGTCATGACGGAATGGCACAATTCTGTTCGGATGCATTATGGTCTTGTGATCTGAACACTCAGCAAAACCAGCACAGTTTGAACTGACATATCAAACATGGGGAAAGGCATAGCAGCAAAGTAGTAGACTAATGGTCACTGTTTCAGGTCAATCTCTTCAGAATGAACATTTCCCATTCTGTCGAACATCCTCCCCACTCATCCACAATCACAGCCTGCCTGGACTGGCAATAAGCATTATCTTCTTTTGTGATTACACTTGTCAGGCAGGAGCAGGCTTGGCAGCAGAGCTGGGCTGTGAAGCAACAATCAACTTTATTGAAACAGAGTCAGTAGAAGGTGATCTGCTGTCAGGCAAACTGCAGTGATAAATGCAGACAACAACTTACACTCAAACAGTTGTACTGTTCCTGTCAGTGGCTAAACAACAGTGTTAAAAGGACTTCTGGTAGTTTTTGCAGCCTTGATCTTCAAAGTGTCTGTCTTGGGCCTTCATCTTCTGATTCTGGTTGGTCTCCACTGCACAGACACAGATCTATTTTATCCTGGTTCTTATCTGATTAACTCCCCACTGTGCCCAGTCACAGTTCATATAAGCAACACTGACCTTCGTCAACCTCGTGATCTTCTGCATATTTATGCCTGTGCTGTTTTCCTCTTAACTCAGGGCTGCTACATCTATAATCCTTTATTTCACCAGCACTTCTGTACTCACTGACAAAAGAACTGCAAGAGCTTTCTTTAACTGTTACCTACACAAAACAGTTTCAAATCTGACTTAAAGTCCCAGCATGTCTAACTTGGCATCTTTTTGAACTTTTACTTTTTATGTTTTGTTTATCTACTGTCCTGCATGTCCATGAAGACCTCACCAACCTTTACAGATGCACCATACAAAGCATCCTATCGGGTGCATAATGGCCTGGTGCAACAACTGCTCAGCCCAAGGGCATAAGAAACTGCAGAAAGTTGTGTGCACAGCACGAATCATCACAGAAGCCAAACTCTTATCCAGAGAATAACAGGTGTAGAGCTGGATGAACACAGCAGCCAAGCAGCATCATAGGAGCAGGAAAGCTGACATTTCGGGCCGAGACCCTTCTTCAGAAATGGGGGAGGGAAAGGGAGTTCTGAAATAAATAGGGAGAGAGGGGGAGGCGGATTGAAGATGGATAGAGGAGATGATAGGTGGATAGGAGACAGGTCAAAGAGGCGGGGATGGAGCCTGTAAAAGGTGAGTATAGGTGGGGAGATAGGGAGGAGATAAGTCAGTCCAGGGAGGATGGACAGGGCAAGGGGGCAGGATGAGGTTAGTAGGTAGGAGATGGGGGTGGGGCTTGAGGTGGGAGGCGGGGATAGGCGGGAGGAAGGACAGGTTAGGGAGGCAGGGACGAGCTGGGCTGGTTTTGGGATGCAGTGGTGGGTGGGGAGATTTTGAAGCTGGTGAAGTCCACATTGATACCATTGGGCTGCAGGGTTCCCGAGCAGAATATGAGTTGGTGTTCCTGCAACCTTCGGGTGGCATCGTTGTGGCACTGCGGGAGGCCCAGGATGGACATGTCGTCTGAGGAATGGGAGGGGAGTTAAAATGGTTTGCAACTGGAAGGTGCAGTTGTTCAGTGCGAACCAAGCGGAAGTGTTCTGCAAAGCAGTCCCTAAGCCTCTGCTTGGTTTCCCCAATGTAGAGGAGGCCACAATGGCAACAGCCTCCTATCCATGGACTTCATTTACACTTCTCTTTGCTGCAGAAAGGCAGCCAACATCATCAATGACCCGTCCCATCTCGGTAATGCTCTCATCCAACTTCTTCCATTGGGCAGAAGATTGAACACACCCATCAAGGGGTTCAAGAACAGCTTCTTCTCTGCCATTATTCGACTGATGAATGGACTCTATAACTCCAAATAGTGTTGATCTTGCTTTGCACACCTCCTGTGCAGGCATAACCTTGCATGCCTTGCTCTGTCTATGCACACTTTGATCTGTAAATCATTGTTTGCTATGATCTGCCTGCACCACTCTCAAAAACACTTCACTGTACTTCGGTACACGAGACAACATAAATCAAAATCAAAACATTCTAATGGCAATCGATGATAGCTTTCAATAATCTTCAAAGTCAATGTTGAAACTCATCTTGTTGCTGACTTCATAAAATTGCAGGATGAAACCAGAGCAAGAGTGACCTGGCCCTCCAGATCTGAGCATGGATAAGGGTTAGAAGTGGTTCCAAAAAGGCATTTCAGGTGACTATTCAAAAAGGAAACTGAAAATTTTGTCAAGTGTCCCAAACCCCCGGCCTGTCCAAATTTGTACAGATGCACACTTAATCAATTCCAGTTTGTATTCCACATGCTGCCTATTGCTTTGACCTGGTGCTCCTGTAAGTTTCAGCAAAGGTGCAGACAGTCTTCTCAAATCTTTGCTCTCACCGCTCAGATGCTTTTGATCTTCACTCAGAGTTTCAGGTCACCACATGGTCCTGGAAAAGACTCCCACTTCTCCTTGTGCAGGGGCAGACACAGTTATTGTGGGGCAAAGTGCTGTGACGGGAGATAGAGGTGGTATGTTAGGTGCTCCCTTGGTTTTGCAGTGAAAATAGTGAGAAGAGGAGAGCGTTTTATGTGACATTCCTTGCTCCCTGTCTCCTCTTCTGTAGCAGCATCCCAACAATACCATGACTCTGAGGTAGAGGCGATTACTGACATTTTGCAAGCCCATCGATACAAATATTGATCAGCCTGATTAAGGCATCAGAAATCTTCTGTACCTTTGTGGTCATGACTTGTAATGGATTGAGTGCAGAGTAATGCCTTAAGCTCCATGCGACATCCGTACTCTCCAATGACAGTCTCTGAAACCTTTGCCATCATTAAGGCCATATGTGTTTTTTACACTCCTGCAATTCCCCTTTCCAGATATTTTTCTGACCCACCCCACTTACAACACTCCAGGGTTGGAGCTGCTGACAACCCAAACTACGGAATTTCCTCCCTAAACCTCTCTTATTCTTTATGATACATCGTAAAATTGATATCTTTAATCGATGTTTTGCTCATCTGTGAAGCACCTCGAACATAGAACGTAGAACAATGCAGCACAGAACAGACCTTTCGGCCCTCGATGTTGCGCCGACTTGTGAACTAATCTAAGCCCCTTACCCTATACTACCCCATCATTATTCATATGCTTATCCAAGGACTGTTTAAATGTCCCTAATCTGGCTGAGTTAACTACACTGGCAGGCAGGGTGTTCCATGCCCTTACCACTCTCTGAGTAAAGAACCTGCCTCTGACATCTGTCTTAAATCTAACACCCCTCAATTTGTAGCTATGTCCCCTTGTACAAGCTGAAGTCATCATCCTCGGAAAAAGGCTCTCACTGTCCACCCTATTTAATCCTCCGAACATCTTGTATGTCTCTATTAAATCCCCTCTTAGCCTCCTTCTCTCCAATGAGAGAACAGACCCAAGTCCTTCAGCCTTTCTTCATAGGGCCTATGCTCCAGACCAGGCAACATCCTGGTAAATCTCCTCTGCACCTTTTCCAATGATTCACATCCTTCCTGTAATGGGGCAACCAGAATTGCACGCAATATTCCAAACGAGGCCACACTAGCATTTTCTACAGTTGCAGCATGACATCATGGCTCCGGAACTCAGTCCCTCTACCAATAAAACCTAATACACCGTAAGCCTTCTTAACAGCACTATCAACCTGGGTGGCAACTTTCAGGGATCTTAGTACATGGGCACCAAGATCCCTCTGCACAGCCACACTACCAAGAATCTTTCCATTGACCCGGTATTCTGCCTTCCTATTATTCTTGCCAAAGTGAATCACCTCACATTTAATCCATATTAAACTCCATTTGCCACCTTCCAGCCCAATTCTGCAGTTTATCCAAGTCTCCCTGCAACCCGCAACATTCTTCCACACTGTCCACCACTCCACTGACTTTAGTGTCATCTGCAAATTTACTAACCCATCCACCTATGCCTGCGTCCAAGTCATTTATAAAAATGACAAACAGCAGTGGTCCCAAAACAAATCCTTGAGGCACACCACTAGTAACTGGACTCCAGGCTGAATATTTTCCATCAACCACCACTCATTGCCTTCTTACAGAACGCCAGTTTCTAATCCAAACTGCTAATTCTCCCTCAATCCCGTGTCTCTGTATTCTCTTCAATAGCCTACCATGTGGAACCTTATCAAAGGCTTTACTGAAGTCCATGTACACCACGTCAACTGCCCTTCCCTCATCCACATGCTTGGTCACCTTCTCAAAAAACTCAATGAGTTTTGGGAGTCACAACCTGCCCTTGACGAATCCATGCTGACTATCTCCAATCAAATTGTTGCTTGCTAGATGATAATAAATCCTATCTCTTATAATCCTTCCCAAAATGTTTCCTACAACAGATGTAAGGCTCACACGTCTATAATTACCTTGGTCAGCCCCACTGCCCTTCTTGAACAAGGGCACATTTGCAATCCTCCAGACCTCTGGTACTGAACCTGTAGATAATGAGGACTCAAAGATCAAGGCCAAAGACTCCGCCACCTCCTCTCTGGCTTCCCAGACAATCCTCAGAAAAATCCCATCTGGCCCAGGGGATTTATCTACTTCACACCTTCTAGAATTGATCACACCTCCTCCTTACTAACCTTAATCCTTTCAATTCTAGTAGCCCGTAACTCAGTCACCTCCTCTACAATATTCTCCTGTTTCTCAGTGAAAACAGATGAGAAATAATCATTTAGCACCTCTCCAATCTCCACAGGGTCCACACACAACTTCCCACTTCTGTCTTTGACTGGCCCTATTCCTCCCCGAGACATCGTCTTATTCCTCACATACCTATAGAACGCTTTAGGGTTCTCCTTTATTCTACCTGCCAATGTCTGCTCATGTCCCTTCCTTGCTCTTCTTAACTCTCTCTTTAAATCCTTACTAGCTAATCTGTAACTCTCCATCGCCTCATCTGAACCATCTTGTCTCATCGTCACATATGCCTCCCTCTTCTGCTTAACAAGAGATACAATTTCTTTCGTAAACCACAGTTCCCTTACCTTATCGCTTCCTCCCTGCCTGACAGGGACATACTTATTAAGGACAGCAATATCTGTTCCATCAACCAGCTCCACATTTCGATTGTCCCCATCCCTTGCATTTTGCTAACCCATTCTATGCCTCCTAAGTCTTGCCTAATCGCATTATAATTGCCCTTCCCCAATCTATAACTCTTGCCCTGTGGCATACTCCTAAACCTTTCCATTGCTACAGTAAACATAACCAAATTATGGTCACTCTGTCCAAAGTGCTCACCTACCACTAAATCAAACACCTGGCCTGGTTCATTACCAAGTACCAGATCCAGTGTGGCCTCCCCTCTTGTCGGCCCTTCGACATACCGAGTCAGGAAACCCTCCTGCACACATTGGACAAAAACTGATGCATTCAACATTCTAGAGTTATAGCATTTCCATTCAATGTCAGGGAAGTTAATATCTGCCATAATGACCACCCTGTTCTTTTCACTCCTGCCCAGAATCATTTTGCCAATCCACTCCTCCACATCCCTGGAACTTTGCGGGGGCCTATAAAAAACTCCCAGCAGTGTGACCTCTCCTCTCCTGTTTCTGATCTCAGCCCATACCACCTCATCAAAAGTTCTTTCAGCCACCGTTGTTCTGTCCTTGGCTAACAAAGCCACACCTCCCCCTCTTTTACCATCTTCCCTGACCTCAATGAAAGATCTAAACCCTGGAACTTGCAACATCCATTCCTGACCCTGCTCTATCCAAGTCTCTGAAACAGCCAAAACATCGAGGAAAATGACAGAGTAAAAGTTTCCATAAAATACAAGCTGTTTTGCCGTACATTAGGAGAATCAGGAATGGCCCTTTTTTTACCCATCTCGGGATGAACCCTCACCATCACTCACAGAGCGAATGAACAGCAGGAAAAATCTTCACCACTGACTACCTGCACTCACCTATCACCTTCCCACCTACCTTCCCCAGCCCCCACTCTGTTTATGTCTCAGCTCCCATCCTCCCCCCCCCCCCGCCGCCCCATTTCTGAAGAAGGGTCCTGAACCATTAACTTTCCTGCTCCTCTGATGGTGCCTGGCTCGCTGTGTCCCTCCAGCTTCACACTGTGTCATCCTTGACTCCAGCACATGCAGCTATTGCTGTCTCCCTGTGAGCGATGTCAGCTTTGGTTCAATCGGAGCACGGGGCGGGGCTTGGAGGACCCAATGGAAGCGGCCTATCCTCCAACCAATCAGAGCGAGTGAGATGTTTGTCTGTTTGAAAATCACGTGATCGTCTTTGTCCGGAGACGCAATATCTCTGCGACTGAAGGTTAGCTGCTTGCCGAAAGTACAGTACACGGGACAAAAAGGAAAGCTGCAAAAAAACGGGAGGGAAATACTTTCGGTATTGACTGAGAGGCTTTAATAGCCGTTGATGCATGTCAGAAAACAAATTTTAACATGCCGGCCCCGTGTTTTGCAGCAAACGAAAAAACTGCTGCGGACCTGAGGCTGCGATAGGCAGAGGTAATTGCCACCATCTTTATTAGGGGCAATGATCTTCGGGACTCATGCGGGATCGCCATATTTATAGGTGGCAATCTGCAGTGGAACGCAAGCGCAGCCTTTCTTGTTTGGGAGAGGAGATTAAGACAAGAGAAATGTTTGTTTTTGTTTTTCTGGACTTCTTTCCCAGACTGTGAGACATGGCGTGTATTTCCTGGGAAGGACTTTTGACACTGGCGGAGTACTGGCTTCAGGCAGTATAAATTGCTGCAAGTTATACGTTAGATATTTAATGGAGGAGAAATGCCGAAAACGCGTTCAGAACTGCATGTTCAAAAACAAAGTTGCTGGAAAAGCTCAGTAGGTTTGGTAGCATCTGTGAAAGAAAAAAAAATAACGTTTCGGATCCGCTAACCCTTGCTTAGAACTTCATGTTACCTGTTGCACTCTCACTGTAGGAAGTCCTGCTTTAAATATTATGATCTATTAAAGCATATCCGTTTGCCCAGTATTCATATGATTGGGATCAAATCACTGAAAGTGCTCTGAGTCCCCTTGTGCTCCCTGGTCAAATTTATTAATGTCTGACTTCCTCAGTCTCTAATAATGGGTGTATTTTACCTCTGCATTTTTCTGTGTGGGGGAGCAGGGTGCTTTGAAGAGGAGGATTTATACATAACTAACAGAAACCAAGAGAAATGTTTGCCTTTTCCAGACAATCTTGTTGTGTTTTCTGGATTTCTGTCCAGGGCTGACCGTTATTTATCTCTTGTGGATTTGCTTTACAGGATATTTATTGAGAATAATTTGCAGACCAGGATCACAAAGCATGTTCTCCATTAAGCGGAGTGATCAGGATCTGAGTATCATTGACACTTAACTGGGAAAGGGAAGAGGTATAACCATTCTATGCGTGGGAGAATATTCCTGGTAAGTTTGTAACTTGAAAGCAGGATATTCAAATTTTTGGTTTGATCACCCCTGGGATAAGTGTTCAGTTCTATATCCTGCAGCTGAGAAAGGAGATATTGGCCTGAGAGGGGTAGATTTGTCCAAACAACACCTCGTCTCTTTTAAAGAACTGCCATATTTAGTCCCAATCGCCTACTTCATGATTTTAATCCATACATTTTTCATTCTTGAATACCTGCAAACTTCCTTTTAAAATTCCTTATGTGCACAAATTCCAGCACCCCTCCAGGTGGAATCTTCCATTTCCTGACAACTCCATTGATCCTGAAACTGAAGTCTGTGTTGATTCCTGAGGGTTATAAATTACTGCATTTAATGTGAAGATGCTGTTCCCTGAGCTTCCATTGAGCTGCGTTGAAACAGTATGGGAGGCTGAGATCAGAGTGGGTGTGAGCAGACAATGAAAATGAAAAGGCTGCACTGTGAGTACTGCTTGGCTAAGTGAGAGTGCTTTGGAGTTGGGTGAAACAGAAAGTGAAACTGAAAGATTGAGTGTGATGCTCAGTCTCAGTTTGGGCAGTTCAGAAAGTCTCTCAAATTGATATTTGATACCGTAAAGAACTTTCTTACAGTTTTTAAAGTATGTATTAGCTTAAATAAAGTTAGGGGCTTTAGGTTTATAATAGTAATGTTTGAAATGAAGGGGGAGGACCTAGCTTAATTAAATTCTTTTTAAGGCAGAAACTGGTTTAATCTGGAGAGAAGTCATAACAGAAGACATCACATCTGTGGTGTGCTCCTCTTGCACAATAGAACATAGGCTCTTGATGTTGTGTCGACCTGTGAAACCACACTGAAGCCCATTTAACCTACACTATTCCATTATCATCCATATGTTTATCCAATGACCACTTAAATGCCCTTAAACTTGGCGAGTCTACTACTGTTGCAGGCAGGGCATTGCACGCCCTTATTACTCTGAGTAAAGAACCTATGTCTGACATCTGTACGATATCTATGACCCGTCAATCTAATGCTATATCCCCTCGTGCTAGCCAGCTCCATCTGAGGAAAAAGGATCTCAGTGTCCACCCTATCTAATCCTCATATCATCTTGTATGTCTCTATTAGGTCACCTCTGAACCTTCTCTTTAACGAAAACAGCCTAAAGTCCCTCAACCTTTCCTCATAAGACCTTCCCTCGATACCAGGCAACATTCTGGTAAATCTCCTGTGCACCCTTTCCAATGCTTGCACATCCTTCCTGCGATGCGGTGACCAGAACTCCAAGTGCGGCCGCACCAGAGTTTCGTACGGCTGCAATATGACCTCATGGTTCTGAAACTCAATCCCTCGATCAGTAAAAACGAACACATTGTACACCTTCTTAACAACCCTATCAACTTGTGGAAACTTTCAGGGATCTATGTACATGGACACCGAGATCTCTTTGCTCATCCACACTACCAAGAATCTTACCATTAGCCCAGTACTCTGTATTCCTGTTACTCCTTCCAACGTGAATCACCTCACGGTTTTCCGCATTAAACTCCGGGACATTACCAGTGTCCCTATTGGCTATTTGTGCAGGAAGTGTGTCCATCTGCAGCTACTAGTTAACTGCTTTTCAGAGCTTGAGCTGTGGGTGCAGTCAGTATGGAGCATCCATGGTAACTGAGAAGGTTGTGGTCGCATTCTCAACAGATTGGTCACGCAGCAGGTGAAGATTACACAGACAGCAAGGGAATGGGTGACCATCAGACACGTAAAAGGCTCAGAAAGGAAGTGCTAGAGTCATCCCCCTCAAATAGATATACTGTTTTGGGTACTGTTCGGGGGAGGTGGAGGATGTTGGGGTGGCCACTCGGGAAGCAGCATCAGTCGGGTTCATGGCACTCGGAGTGACTCCGCTGCATAGAAGGGGAGGGAAACGATAAATATGACTGTAGAGACAGGGGATTCAATAGAGAGAGACATGAATCCAGGATGGTATGTTGCCTCCCTGGTGCCAGGATTAGCGATGACATGGAGCAGCTTCAGGACATTCTGGAGTGGGAGGGTGAACATCCGATTGTACCAGTGACATAGGAAAACCAAGGGAGGAGGACCTGAAAGCTGAAGATAGGAAGTTAAGAGATACACTAAAATACGAGATCTCAAATGTAGCATTGTCAAGCTTACACCCAGTGCCACATTGTTGTCGGGAGAAGTTTGTGTTGTGTTCAGTTGTACAAGTGACCTTTATTCAGAGCTCTGTTACCGCATGTGTGGGAGAGGTCAGAGTCCACTCCAAACCTGGCTTTCACATGAGGCCTAATTCCCCTCTTAAATACAGCTCAGATTGGAAGAGTGGACAGTGACACTCAAACTTTCCCTGGCTGATTGTGATATTTTTATTCCATTCGCTAGGTGTTATTTACATGCAATATTGTTGTCATTGTTAGCCACACACCCCAAATCAATATATCCAATCCAGTAAGCAAACCATTTTCCTAGGATGGTGACGGCGAGTACGAGGGGGCATAGCTTGAAATTGAGGGGTGAAAGATATAGGACAGATGCCAGAGGTAGTTTCTTTACTCAGAGAGTAGTAAGGGAATGGAACGCTTTGCCTGCAACGGTAGTAGATTCGCCAACTTTAGGTACATTTAGGGTGTCATTGGATAAGCATATGGACGTACATGGAATAGTGTAGGTTAGACGGGCTTGAGATCGGTATGACAGGTCGGCACAACATCAAGGGCCGAAGGGCCTGTACTGTGCTGTAATGTTCTATGTCCTATGTTCAAACAATCGTGGACAACACTATGTTCAGTCCTAAACCCTTCTATAATCTCCTGAGGTTAGCTCGAAAACTACTTCGTCTGTCTTTGGGACCTTACAATGCTTTTGACAGTTATATTCCTCCTCAGACATTTGCCAGCTGCACCACATTTTTTTGCCAAAAACCAAAATGGTATCTTATCACGAAGAACTTTTCCAAATTCTCTACTAACTGTAGTGTGGATTGTTAGGAATTGTGATTAAGTCTTTTAAACTCAACTCTGATATAAAGTGACTACAATTTTGTAATACAGTTGACAAATTGTGGAAAAATCCCTCTCTTACTTCAGCTTAAAAGATCAAACAGTGTTTCTGACTTGCTGCTGCAGTTTACAATCCCAACGATTTGCATTCTGTAAATGATTTTTAAACTGAAGTTTCATTTTCTACTCTAAGCGCTTTCCATTATTACTTTCTTGTTTTAATAAAAAGCATCTATTCCAGTTCCACTGAGTGTGAAATTCAGTCACTTTAGAGCTTTACCAAGCCATGAAACAAAATTTGTTCAGATTTCACAAATAACTAAGGCACTAACCATATCTTCATTTCGGATTTTGTAATCTATCTTTGTCACTCTTCCCTTGATCTTTGGATGTAAGAATTTATTCAAATTATCCGTATCTACATTTCAATTGTTTTATCTCTCTGCAGCCCTGACTTCTCTCTTTATAATCTTCCTTTGCCCCTTCCTATGTTGTTGGTCTTTTCGAGGTTGTGTTTACGCCATTTATTGCTTTTCCTTCCATAATGATACAGTGAGCTGCTTTTATTGCTGACAAACATTTGCTCAAGGAATTCAGCTAACCATTTCATGTTAATTGGTTGTTTGCATTTCTGGTTACAATTACCTAAACAGTTCAGAATGCTGTAGGATCAGACTTTTGCTTCTACTTTTTATTAAGTAACAAACTTGTGATTGTGGCTGAACCAGGCCTTTAAAAACTGCCTCTTGTTAAAATGCTTATGTGTTTTGAACTGTCTGTTTACAGAAACCCAAGTAAATTCCCTAATGTTCCTTCTCAACAGGACTCTTTTATACCCCCCACAGGACCTTTCGTGATCTAATCCCGTAACAGTGTGAGCTGCTACAATGCATGTGCTAGTAAAAGCATAAGAGGACAGATGAGATGAGTGCATGGCTGGAGCTATAACTTAAAAGGTTTGGATTCCTGAGGCATTGAGACTGTTTGTTTGTTTCTGGGGAAGGTGGGACATGCACAAGCTTGAACAATTGTCCTGGGCAGAGCTGGGACAGATATTCTTGTTGATGCTTTTGCTAGTTCCACTGGTGAGGATTTAAACTCGTATGACAGGGGAATGGGAACCAAAGTATAGCTTTAGCAGTAAAAGACTCAAATCAGCAAATGGGATTTGAAATTAGTTCATGATGTTGTCGGTGGCTGAAAGATTAAAAGAAAGAAGGATTAATCAAGATCAAATCTCTTTTCATACATCAGTCCTGTGATCCCAGGAATTGGTCTGGTGAACCTTCTTTCCGATCATTCAGTAGCCAGGCCATCCTTCCTCTGGAAAGGAGAACAAAGGTGCACACGACTCCAGGTGTGGTCTCACCAAGGCCCTTATAGAAAGATATCCCTCTTCCTGTACTCGAATCCTCTCACAATGAAGGCCGAAATATCATTTGCATTCTTCACTACTTGCTGCTGCCTGTTTCCTAAAAGAGAATAGGAGAGAAACACGGAACTAAATGGGGTCAGACACTCGGGTAACATTGTGTTCAACAATGTCCCCATTGTATCGGTGCTGGCCATCAAGCACCTATTGAAGCTAGGCCCGTTTTCTGGCACTCGGTGTGTAACCTGTATTTTGGTGCAGTGGATGATCATCTCAACACTTCTTCAAGATTGCAATGGTTCCTGCATCTATCACCATTTCAGATGCTGCCAGATCTGCTGAGTATCTCTATCATTTTCTGTTTTTATTTTAGATTTCAGGTATTTTTCTGCATCTTAGTCCTTCAGAAGGATCAGAGGGTATGGAGAGAAAACAGGAATTGGATTCATTTTCAGATGAATAAAATGCCTGCCCTTCATGTCTGTCCAAACTCTATCTCTTTTTGTAGTTTTGGACAAACGCTGACTGTTTCCCTTCCCTGAAGGACATTTAATGAACCAGTTCAGTTTTACTGATAATCCAGCAGTGCCCCTCAGTGTTGCATCCACAATTGATCAGATTAATTTCTGAGTTTGACAATCTTTGTGTGTGTTCTTCTGGTTTCTCTCTCTCTCTCTACTTTTTTTTTCTTCAGTTTGAAATTGTGATTGCATTCAGAGAAATCAAACAAAACCACATCCAGATCTGACACTCAATCTGTTTGTCGTAACCTAATTATCTCAGGATTTTGAACATTAAAGGAAGAAGCACTGTTCACACCAGGGAGAAATGCGTATTGTCTGTGTGTCGAAGATTCTGTGAAGATTCATCTGAAATGCCCAAACACCAGCACGGTCACACTGGGGAGAGACTGTGGTAATGTGGGGATTGTGGGAAGGGATTTATTTACCCATCCCAGCTGGAAATGCACCAACGCAGTCACACTGGGGAGAAACTGTTCATTTGCTCTGATTGTGGGCTGGGATTCACTCAGTCAAGCAACCTGCTGAAACACCAACGAGTTCACAGTGGGGACAGACTGTTCACATGTTCCGAGTATGGGAAGGGATTTGCTCACTCAACCAACCTGCTGAGACACCAGCGAGTTCACTCTGGGGACAGACCATTCACTTGTTCTATGTGTGGAAAGGGATTCACTCAATCATCCCAACTGTTAACACACCAGCAAGTTCACCACAACCACATTTGAAGGATTTTGCCCTTAAATCAAGGAATGAACTTTGATCTTTGGGCTGTTTGTACTGGTGTCATTAGTCCCTGCTCAAAACTTGATCTTCTCTTGGGAAATAAGGTAGGGCAGGGGACTGAGGGGTCAGCAGGGGGGACAATATTTTGGGGCCTATGATTATATCTCTATTAGTTTTAAAATAATTATGGAAAAGGATAGACTTTGGTCGAAGAGTCAAAGTTTTAAATGAGGCCAATTTTGACACTACTATGCTTCTTAAAAGCACAGTAAGACCGCCTATGTGTGGGAATGCACGAGATGGGTGAGATACAAAAAAGTATTTTACATCAGTATTTACTGTGATAAAGGATACAAAAGCTAAAGAACTTAGAGAAATGAATGTGTATCTTGAAAAGTTCCATGTTGTAGAGGAGGTGGTGCTGGATGCCATACAGAGCATAAAGGTGGATAAATCCCCAGGACCTCTTCAGGTGTATTCTCGAACTTTGCGGGAAGCTAGGCTTGCGATTGGGCCCCTTGCTCAGATATTTGCACCATTGACAGTCATAGGTGAGCTGTTACACTGGAGGTTGGCTAATCTGGTGCCATTGTTTAAGAAAGGTGGTAACATAAAACCAGGGAACAATAAACTTTTAGTGAGCCTGATGTCAGTTGTGGGTAAGTTGTTGGAGGGAATTCTGAGGGATAGGATTTACATATATTTGGAAAGCGTGGACTGAATGGGGAATAGTTGACATGGCTTTGTCCATAGGAAATTATGCCTTACTAACTTGATTGAGTTTTTTTGAAGAAGTTAGAAACAAGATTGATGGCAGAGCGGTGGATGTTTTCGATATTCCTCATGGTCGACTGATTAACAAGGTTAGATCACATGGAATCCAGGGAGAGCTGGCCATTTGGAAAGGCCTTTGACCTGCAGTATGCTGCAAGGATTGGTACTTAGTAACTATAACTCCTACATTCACATCCAAATCATCTTTATAAATGACACACCACTGGTCACAGGCCTCCAGTCGACAAAGCAACCCTCCACCAGCACTCCGTCTTCTACCTTCAAGCCAGATCTGTTTCCAAATGACTGGTTCTCTCTGTATTCCATCTGATCTGACCTTGCTAATCAGTCTACTATGAGGAACCTTGTCAAACGCCTTAGTGACATCCATATAGAACACATCCACCTCTTTGCGCTACTCAATCCTCTTTGTTCCTCCATCAAAAAAAATCAAGTTAGTGAGACATGATTTCCCACACACACAGCCATGTTGATTATCCCTAATCAGTCCTTCCCTTTCCAAATATTTCAAGTACTATCCCTCAGGATTCCTAGAACGACTTTCCCACCACTAATATCAGGCTCACTGGCCTATAGTTCCCTGGCTTTTCCTTACCACCTTTCTTAAATAGTGGCACCACATTAGCCAACTTCTGGTCCCTCAAATGTGACTATCGATGATACAAATATCTCAGCAAGGGGCCCAGCAATCACTTGCCTAGCTTCCCTCCGAGTTCTCGGATACACCTGATCAGGTCCCAGGAATTTATCCACTTTTATACGTTTTAAGCATCACTACCTCTGTAATATGGATAATTTTCAAGATGTTGCTATTTATTTCCCCACAGTCCATATCTTCCATATCCTTTTCTGTAGTAAATACTGATGCATAATACTTGTTTTATTATATTCCCCATTTCTTGCAATTCCACACATAGGAGGCATTGCTGCTTTTTAAGGGGCCCTATCTCTCCATCGTTATCCTTTTTGTTCTTAATCTATTTGTAGAATCCCACTGGATTTTCCTTAATACTATTTGCCTAAGTTACCTCATGTTCCCTTTTTGCCCTACTAATTTCCCTCTTAAGTATACTATTGTCATTATACTCTTGTAAGCATTCACTCGATCTCTGCTGTCTATACCTGACATGTCCTTCCTCGTTTTTCTTGACCAAAACCTTGATTTCTCTAGTCATCCAGAATTCCCTATACCTACCAGCATTGTCCTTCACCCGAACAGGAGTATACTGTCCCTGAACTCTCGTTATCTCTTTTTTTTTTGAAGGCTTCCCACTTTCTAACTTTCTGTTTTACCTGCGAACATCTGCCCCAATCAACTTTTGAAAGCTCTTGTGTAATACCATTAAAATTGGCCTTCCTCCAATATAGAGCTTTAACTTTCAGATCCGGTCTACTCTTTTCCATCACTATTTTAAAACTAATAGAATTATGGTCACTGGCCCCAAAGTCCTCCCCTGCTGATACCCTAGTCACCTGTCCTGCTTTATTTGCCAACAGCAGGTCAAGTTTTGCACCTTCTGTAGTCGGTACATCACATACTGAATCAAAACATTTTCCTCTACACTCTCAGCAAACTCCGCTCCATCCAAGCCTTTTAGACCATGGAATTCCCAGTCTGTTTGGAAAGTTAAAATCCCTTCCATCACCACCCTGTTATTCTTCCAGATAACTTCTTTCAAAATTATTTGTCAGATTCCTGCTGACTAATGGGGGTGGCTATAGTATAATCCCAATAAGGTGATCATCCCTTTCTTATTTCTCAGTTCCACCCAAATAACTTCCCTGGATGTATTCTCAGATATATCCTGCCTAAGTAATGCCGTAATGTTATCCTTGCTCAAAAATGCCACTTTTCCCTCCTCTCTTGCTTTGCTTCCCCCTCCCCCTTCGACTTTCTATCCTTTCTATAGGAACTATATCTTAGAACATTAAGCTGGCAGCCCTGTCCACCTCTGAGCCTTGCCTCTGTAATTGCAATGATAACCCAGTTTCATGTTTCCAATCTTGCCCTGAGTTCCTCTGCCTTAGCTGTTAGGCCTCTGGCATTGAAATAAATGGCGTTTAATTTATTAGTCCTTTCGCATTAATCTCAATAACAAATACGTAACTGTAGAGTAGGTTTTGAAAATGATAACGTTTTATTGCTGTAGATCAACACATTCACACTGGGTAAAGACAATCCACCCGCAGTGTGTGAAAAGGGATTCCCTAGTTCATTAGGACGGGTTTTCATAGAATTCGGAGTATTCCTACAGTATGGAAACAGGCCCTTCGGCCCAAGAATTCCACACAAAACCTCAGAGCATCCCACCCAGACACATCTCCCCGTAGCCCACCTAATGTACGCATCACTGAACACTCTGGGCAATTTAGCTTGGCGAATCCACTAACCAGCACGTGGGAGGAAACCAGAGCACCTAGAGGAAACCCACGCAGCCACAGGGAGAATATGCCAACAACCACACACTCGGTTGCCCAAGGGTGGAATCAAATCCAGGTCCCTGGCACTGTGAGGCAGCAGTGCTAACCGCTGAGCCACTGTGGTTAAACACCAATGAGTTCCCAAGAATCTGTAGGAATTTTTGTTGCTCGTATTATCTGTATTCAAGTCATGTTATCTGGGCTTGTTTCTCATGATGTTTGAAAACACCACATGTCTGGTTACCTTGTTGGGAGAAAAAATGATATAAATTTTATTAAAACTACTGTGCATTGGATCTTTATCTCAAAAGCAGACTAATTTATTTTGAAAGGGGAGATGGAGAGCCTATCTCCTCTATCCTCACCTCCAACAAGTGCGAGGAACCTGTGGTTTTTATTTTTCACTCAATGACAGTCAGTACATTTCATATGAGCAACTGGGAACCGAGTCATCCCAAAATGCTTGAAACTTAGTGTACTAATGGTACACTATTACAATAATAACCATTACAATTCTTTTCTGAACCTTTTGAAGTTTTACAACATCCGTCCTTCAGCAGGAAGAGTAGAATTACACACAGCGGTTACACCTAAACTGGAATGGGAACTGCATCCTTGTGGGAGCTGGGGATGGGTTTCCAGTACTGTTGGGGGTCATGTAAAAAGTTTAGCAGTGGGCTGAAATCCAGACAATGTTCAAAAATAATAATGGCCAAAAAGAGAAGAAACAAGAGAGTCTGGAAGGCATTGTCATTGGGCAATTAAGATATAAGCGAGTTTGCCACGGGTGAATGGTATTTAATGCTTGGAGTCAGATGAATAAGGCAGATGATTTGAGGATACAAATTAGTGGGGTCAGAAAGCCATTGCTGTCACTTGGACATGGTTAGCAGCTCAGTATTCCAGGATACAGGGCCTTCATGCAAGGCAGTGGAGGTGGTAAAGGAGGAGGAAATATTGTTATTTTGCTTCAGGAATCTATAGAGCAATAAGGACAGGTGACATTTTTGAAAACCCCTTTAAATAAATAAGGAGACAGATTTTGAGAAAGTGTAGAAGTAGCAGGATTATGGTAGCAGAGACTTTCAACTTCCTCAACATTAATGGAGTCGTCATAATGTGAAGGATTTATCAGAATTTTTAAAATACATCCAGGAGAGCATTTTTTCAGCCACTAAGTAGAAGTCCCAACAAGGAAGGGGAAGGTCCTGGACTTGACTTTAGGTTACAAAGTTGAGCAAGTGGTTGAAGTTTCAGTGGGATAGCATTTTGCAGGCAGTTATTATAACTATTCGATTCAGGATTTGTATGGAAAAGGACAAGAATGGGTCTAAAGTCCTAAACTGATGCTGAAGTTATGAAGAAAGTAAATGGAATTTTGGCCTTAACTGCGAGGTGTTGGTGTTTTGAGGATCGGGACATCTTGTAACAACTGTATTGGATGTTGGTGAAGCCATATTGGTTTAGCTACTCGTATTTAAGAAAGGATATGCTGGCGTTGAATGCGGTGCAAAAGAGATTCGCTAAGCTGATTCATGGGATGTAAGGGTCATCAAGAATAGCTGGAGGAAGGGAATTTGCAAAGGGAAAATACTAAATAAACAGGTGGTGCCCAGTGTTGGGCTCATACTCACAACTCTGCACTTAAACAGCGTATGTTCCAACAACTGAGTTAACTTGGCCTTCCACAGTCAATGTTCAAATCCTGCTTTATAAGGTGACAAATGGGTTTTTCACGGACGCCGCTGCAGTCCAAGGAAGTAAAAGGTAACTGCTTTAGAAAATCCCAAGGTTCCAATGTATTCTTCTCATTCACATTGCAATCCATTTTCAGTACTTGCTCCAGGATTTAACATTCAAAATTAATTTCGTGATGTTGTTGCCCTCATCTTTAAGTGCCCTGTATAACTCCAGTCACTCGGTCGAATGGTGAAAAAGTCTGTTTCAATAAACCAATTTTTTTCAGCTACAGTCTAAGAAATGTTCCTTTATTTGCTGAATCTCACACAACATTTTCTTTCTTCTGTGTGTCAACAACTTTTGCCAATTCTCATGTTACGGACTACATTTTCAGAATCTTTTTAACCAGAGGTTTCTGGTGCAGTTGTAAGACTTCATATTAAATGGTACAAAAAACCAAACGGGCTTAAAAGATGAGAAAGGAAATACATTTTTGTATTTTTGCGTGAAGACGGTTCAGTTACTGTGTGCTTGTTTCATATAAAATGGATGATTGAAGTGTTCACAGTGCACTATTTAAATAGCAGATACGAAGACCTTGTGAGCAAGCATTTAAGACATTTGACACATTGAGGGAATTAATTTAGAAACCCAAAATGTCCAGAAAATGTGCTGGATAAATTCAGCAGGTCTGTTATTTTCGCTCTTTTCGATTCAGGATGGGTATGGAAAAGGACAGAAATGGGTCTAAAGTCTTCTGCGGGTGCTGCAAATGATTAAGAGAGAAGATCGAATTTTAGCTTTAATTGCTACATAGTTGTTACAATTTTTAACAATTATGTAGGATGTTAGTGAAGCCATTCCTGCGGAGAGAAAGAAATAGTGCAAATATCTTGAAACTAACATGATTTCACTTGTCTCATTGCCAGACCTCCTATGTTTCTTTCACACTTTCTGTTAAACAGCAAGAAGTTCTTTTCTTGAGAAGAGAAAAGCATGAGAGGTAACCTGAGAGAAATTGGAGACTCTGCAGGGATTTGAGGCAAAAATGGTGTTGAGGTTGAGGTTGTTAGAGATTTAAGAAATGGTAATGCAGTCTCGAGGCCTCTCCTGCTCCATGACTAAAATTTGGTGCAGCGACATCATCATTGAAGACAATAAGGATGACCACGACTTGTCAGTTACTGTGGCTGAACAGTCTTAAGGAGCTGAATTAAGACTCCAGTCTTTTCATTGATGTGGGTTTGAATCCCACTGTTGCGAATGTTCCTTCAGCAACTGGCATTTTCTTCTCAGCAGGATTTTGCGAGTGTAAGAAAAGAGGAGACAATACACATATGACTTGCTGCATGAAGCAAAAAAGAATATACTTGAAGTTTTATTAAAGTTATCTTTTCAAGGAGCTACACAGACATGTTTGAGTGTACAGGAGACATAGAAACAAAATGGTACAACAGGGATGAGGAAGAACAGTGCGAGAGAGGGAGGGGAAAACCTATGTTAGCTCATCCTCAGCGTTTATCCAGAACAGCATTCGGTGAGAGTAACTACTGTACAGTCCTGTGGAAAGTAGGTCCCATTCTCACTTTGAGAAAAACTTATCATGCTGTATGGTACTATCACGATGCTAAATTGGATAGTCTTTTAACAGATCTGTTGATGTATCTTTTTAGCACCTGTGATGCACTTTGGGCCAATAACACTAGAAATGAGACAGCAGAGATTTGAATCACTCCAACATTACAGGAAGGTTGAATGTAGGGGACCGGTCTGTGTTAGAGTAGTTAAATCTAGAAGTAACAAAGAATGGATAGGGTTTCAGCAGCAGATGAGCTGAGATGTGGATGGAGTCAGGTGATGTTACTGAGATAGAAACAGTTAGTTTGGTGATGATGCAGGAGAAAGCTCATCTTAGTGTGAAGTATTTCATCAGAGTTGTGAACAGTCTGGTTCAGCTTCACACAGTTACTAGACAGAAGGTTGCAGTCAGTGTAGAAGCTGTCTCAGTGTTTAATTGGAGGAAATTGCTGTTCATCCTGCACTGGATTCAAACAAGTCAGGATGATGTGTGACTTGGAGGGGGTCCTCACCGTGATGGTGTTCCATAGATCTTCCACACTGGACATTCACAACAGTGAAGATTAAGGGTTTGTGACATGATGTCAAAGTCCTGATTGAGATGTGGATTTAGTCAATACCTGTATTTCACCTCTTTCTCAACATTCTTTGTCTGTCCACTCACAAAGACGCCAGAGTCTTGTATAAGTCCAGACCAGGTGGCAGCTTCTGTTCCCTGATCGACATTAGTGAATCACTGGCTTTTGTGGTCACTTTTTTTTAAATAGTGTGTCATTAATCCTACGGGGTGGCACGGTGGCTCAGTAGTTAGCACTGCAGCCTCACAGTGCCAGGGACCCGGGTTCGATTCCAGCTTCGGGCAACTGTCTGAGCGGAGTTTGCACATTCTCTCCATGGCTGTGTGGGTTTACTCCAGGTGTTCCGGTTTCCTCCCACAGTCCAAAGATGTGCAGGCTAGGTGGATTGGTGGATTAGCCATGCTAATTTGCCCGGAGTGTTCAGGGGTGTGTGGGTGATAGGGGGATGGGTCTGGGTCCGATGCTTCAAGGGGCAGTGTGGACTTGTTGGGCCAAAGGGCCTGTTTCCACACTGTAGGGAGTCTAATCTAATCAAACTACCAGATTCATTACGAGCTGATTGCATCGGCAGCCTGGTGTTTGTGTGGACTCTCTCTTCATTGCATTGTTCTGTTTTAAATTGATTTCACAGTGTACTCAAAGGGAAACTGACACCAGGCATAATCCCAGGGTCTTATGGACACCTCAGTTTATTGTAAACAGAACATTATCAGATTTTGAACATGTAAGGAGAAAGCATACACGTATTGTGTGTGTGGACACGGTTTTAGTTAATTACCAGGACTGGCACAATGCAAGCCTTGATTGTGGGGAGGGATTCACTTGGTGAACCACAGTCCTGGCATACAAGCTGCTCACACTGACGAGAGACCTTTTAAATGTCCAAACTGTGGGAAGTGCTTTAAATGTTCTGGGCAACTGATGAATCATCAATATGTTCACACTGCTGAGAGACTATTTGTGTGTTTTTTGCAGACATATCTTCAGGTGATCAACTAGCCTCAATATACGCCAGCGAGTTCACGCTGGAGAGAGGCCATTCGTCTGCTCTGAGGGTGGGAAGGGATTCACTCATTTATCTCATTTGCTGACACAGAAGTGAGTTTGTAGGTAGCTATTGGATGTTTGGATTTTGCTTTCAATCACAGTCAGTACTGAACCATTTCAATGGAATCTGTTTCCACTGGTTTATAACTCCAGTTCTCAGTCTTTATATTTAGCATAAGAGCCAAATCAGCTTTCTGTGTGACCTGCAGTATGTTTATTTTTTAATGATATCTCTAATACAAGTTTGTTCTCATTGAACATTTCTTCCCCCTCCCCCATGTATCCTCCATCCTCACCTACAACAACAACTGAGGAGCTCAAAGAGCTTCATTGTCTCACTCATGGTGGCAATCGATCCACTGCCTCTGCTGCTTCCGATAAGGCCAAGGGGCTCCTAAATTTTGCCCTGTGTCTGAGCCCAGAATCTGCATGTTTCTCTCCTACATTGTTATAGCCAGTGTGTTACCAGCCCCTCTCAACTGGCTGCCAACCTTTTCTCCTAACTGTCTCCCTTCCTTGTGTGCTTTTTCATCTGCTTGCCCCAACTTCTGGACCTTCTGTATTCCTTGTGACTGTCAATTTGGACTTTTCTCCTTGACACCTATCATAAGTGTTTTTTTTAAATCTTATCTTAAATTCTAATTGTCATACAAGCAGCCCTGAATGTTTGCACTTCCTTTCCTTTTTGAGTGTACTTGAGCCATCTTCTCTTTGAAAGTAGCCCTTATTATTATTTATACTTTGTCCCATCAACCTGTCACTCCAGTCATTGCTGTCCAGCTTTGACCTTGCCCTTGAAGACAACTTTCCATCAATTGAGTTTTCTCATTCTGAATTAATGCTGGTTATTATCTGACATTATTCTGTACCTTCCTACACGGGATCATGGTCTCCTGAATGGTCTGACACTGACACTTGATCTACTTGGCTCCCATCATTCCCAAGAAGTAGGACCAAACGAGCGCTCTTTCTTTTTGAACTGAATGCACTGTTTTCGGAAATTTATCGTGCATACAATCCAGGAAAACTTACCCTTGCTGCCTCTTACTCTACCAATATTCCAGTCTGTATTTGAAAAACTGAGGTCTCAAATAACACTACAGAACAGGAATAGTCCCTTTAGCCCACAAGCCTCCATTAACGCATGATTTTCTAATCATGAAATCTCTTTCTTTCCCCTGCACAGTTTGTATCTCTCTATTCCCTGCCAATTCACAAATCCATCAAGATGTCTTTTAAGCATTGTGATTGTACCTGCTTATCCCACTTCCTCTGGCAATGCATTCTAGGCACATACTGTCCTGTGTGTAAAAACTTACTTTTCACACTTCCTTTACATTTTTCCCTATTACTTTAAACTTATGTCCCCTACACAAACTGTCATTTCTACTCTAGACTCCAACTATCCATGTCTCTCCCAGTTTTGTAAATTTCTACCGGGTTGCCCCTCAGCCTCTGATGTTCAAAAGAAAATAAACCAATTTTATCCAACATCTCCTCATAACTAATATCCTCCAAACAAGGTGACATCCTGGTAACCTGTTTCTGTACCCTTTGCAAAGCTGATCATCCTTGTGGTGGTTTGGTGAGCAGAATTGTACACAACATTGCAGATGTAGCCTCACTGAAGTTCTAGCGAGCTGCAACATGACCAGTTTTTATACACTTTGCCCTGACCATCTTCTCCACTAGACTTGTCATTTTCAGGGAACTGTGAACCTGTAGACCTAGATACTGCTCTATGATTGTGCTTCTCAGAATTCTACCATTTACTGTGCACTTCCCTCCTTCATTAGACCTTCCAAAATGTATCACCTCACATTTGTCTGGATTAAATGCCACCTGCCATTTTTCCATACAAGCCTCCAGTCAATCTATATCCTGCTGTATCGTCTAGCATTCCTCCTCACTACTCACAGCTCCACAGATCTGTTATTCACATATTTACTAATTTGATCACCTATGTTCTCCTCCAAATATTTTTTATAATAAATATGTTAACGACAGCGGTCTGATTCCTACAGAAAAGCACTGGTTTCAGATCTATAGCTACTCTTCATCTTCTATGACAAAGCCAGTTCTGTACCCAACTCATGGTGTAACCAAGGTCACTTCGACTTCTGTATCAGCCTGCCACGAGGAACCTTGTCAAAGGCCTTGCTAAAGTTCATGTGGATAACATGCAACGTGGCTTCCTGCAGAAGAGGTCATGTCTCACAAACTGGCTTGTGTTTTTTTTGTTGAAGTCACGAAGCTGATTGAAGGCAGCGCAGTGGATGTTGTCTGCATGTACTCTACGGAAATATTTGACAAGCTCCCTCATTGTAGGTGGTTCCAGTAGATTAAGTCACATGAGATTGATCCATGGTGCGTTGGTAAATTGGATTGGGTTAGAGGACAGAGGGTGGGTGGCGATGGTGTTTTTTGACTGGAGATCTGTAACCAGGGGTGTTCCACAAGGTTTGTTATTTTTATAAAAGATTTGGATGAAAATCTAAGTTGGTTTGCTAATGCTGTGAAAATTGGTGCAGCTGAGGATAGTGAGTTAGGGTGTCTAAGGACACAGCAGGATGTAGATCAATCGGAAAGTTGGATGGAGAAATGGCAGACGGACTTTAATTCAGAGAAAATTGAGGTAATGCAGTTTGGGAGGCTAAATGCAAGAGGAAAGTATACAGTAAATGGCAGGGCCATTAGGATCATTGGTATAAAGGGGGATCTTGGGGCCTAATTCCAGATAGCTCCCTGAACACAGTTGGATAAGGTGGTAAAGAAGAAAGTTGAGTGCACCAGTGCACTGTCATCAGTGTAGGGTAGAGGCTTAAAGACAAGCTTTATTTTTGTCTTTGTTTTCGGTCTGGATTGAGAGTCAGGCTTGCTGCCTGACCAGGTATACAGGTAAACTTCTTCATTTCAGAGGGGAATGTCAAGGCCAAGAGAAAGAAGAAGAAAATGTGAAACAAAGTTAAAGTTATGACAATAGCCCAGTTTCACTTCATTCTTTACCCTGGCCCTATCAGATGTGACGCTGTTAATCTGTACAATACAGGGCAGTGAAAGGAGCAGTTGGCCCTGCAAGCATTGATGAACAAAACTTGTTTGGTCATCTCCTTTGTCAGCTTTCTTTCTATAAATTGATTTTTATGTTTTCCCTTTCACAAGGCATCTGCTTCTTTCTCCAAACACAAATCTTGAATTCAGAATGACCGTTGGTGCTTTTAAAAAGGGACACTTGTCCAAACCATCAGCAATATATCCAGATTACCAAACTGCAGCCAATTATAGTTGTGTTTACATCAGTTGAAACAGATCTAATATTGTCAGACTTAATTTTGGTAGCAGAATTCAATTCTTTCTTAAAATACGGAAATCTCTTGCTGGGCCATCATTAGTCACCCTGGAGAAGATGCTGGTGAGTTTCCTCCTTGAACTACTGCAGTATAAAAGTATTCAGGTTCACTTATTTATCTCTAGTTGAAGGACTGAGTGAATCGCTTCCCACAAATGGAGCAGATGAAAGGCCTTCTCTCGTGTGAACTTGCTGATGAGCAGAGCGAAGATGAACACCTGAAACTACTCCCACAGGAAGTGCAGCTGAACAGCTTTTCTCTGGGATAAACTCGCTGGTGTCTCAGCAAACTGGATGATTGACTGCAGCCCTTCCCACATACAGAGCAGGCGAATGGTTTTCTCCCCCCCCCCCCCCTTGGCGTGAACTCGCTGGTGTCCAATGAGGGCAGATGCGTGTCTGAACTTCATTCCATAGGAGGTGCAGCCAAATAGTTTCTGCTCAGTATGAATTTGCTGGTGTGATTGAAGGCTGGATGAATGAGGGAATCTCTTCCCATGCACCGAACAATTGAATGGCTTCTCCCCTCCTCGGTGCAAATCCACTGATGTCACATGAGCCAGAATGTCTGTAAATCTCTTCCCGCGCTCTGAACAGGTGAACGGTCTCTCCCCAGTGTGAATTCTCTGATGTGACATGAGTTTGGTTGTTTGATTAAATTCCTTCCCACACACAGAACAGGTAAGTGGCTTCTTCCTGATGTGAATTCATTGATGGATTTCCAGCTGGGATGGGTAATTGAATCTTTTTACTATAGTTCTCACATTTCCATGGTTTCTGCACAGTACTGTCACCTTTGTATCACTTCAGAATGGTTGATCAACTGAAGCCTTGACAGCACATTGCTCGAGCAGAGTATCTCCCCACTGTGAATGGTGTAAATGTTTTCCCAACCTTCTTGATTGATTGGTTCAATTTCTCTCCACAAGAAATATGCTGGAATGCTCCCACATTGGATGTGTAACAGGGTAAATCTTTTATGCAGTCTCCTCACTGCAATATTGTCAGCTGAATATTGTGTGTATCACCTACATACAGGTCAAACATTTCTCCTTCCACATTCAGAGGCTGAAGGGACTGAGCTCCTCATAAATTGCATGAGTCAACCATTCACAGCAGGAAATTTGATTTGTGTTTAATATCTGCAAATACTTCTCTTCTAATATCCTGCAAAAGGAGTTTACAAAAGTCATTTACTGTCATTGCAGGAAAAAATTCAGAACAGACATGTCCAGATCCTAAGGAACATTATTCTTCTCTCTTATTTCTCAATTCTGTAAACTCCTGGCTCTACCCTCCTTCCTCTTTCGACTGAAATCCAGAACTATCCCCCTATCTCTGTCCTCCTCTTCCAGTTTTCTCCCTTTCTCCGTCCTCTTCTCTCTGGATCAAGTTCCCAACTCCAGTCGGCTGACTGAAAATCAAATCAGTGAGTCTGATTCGGGGTTTGAGTCTCCAGTGGCTGTTTGGTGAATCCTCCCCATACACCTCTAGGATTTCCTTCTTAGTTACAGCCTCATCGATTTCTGCCCAAGTGAGACACGGCTTCCCTTTCCGAAAATGGCGGCCAAGTATCTGGGGAGAATTCCCGTCCCCGACCTAACCAAGATGGCGGTTAGTAATCCTTGGCCTGATACATGGGGGCCCCAGGCCTCCCCTACGAGATTATAAACTGCCCAGGCCATCACCTCCCGCGGTTTCCATTCCTACCCCGTCTCACAAACTCCTGCCTCGAGAGCAGGACAGGGATTTTGTTGCTTGAGCCTGGAGAGCTTCTCAAATTGAGTCCCCTCCTCCAACCTGGCACCACCTGCAGCCTGCTGCAATGCCTGCACTGCGCACTGGGCCTGTGTGATTGGCCTGGAGCTGCCGTCAATGTGAATGTTGGGGCGGGGGGGGGGGGGGGGGTGCAGATATGAGTGACCAACAAAACACGGGCGATTGTCTAACCAATCGGAGTGAATGACGGGCAAGAATATATGTAGCTCTCGCTCATTGGCTGAAACTCATACCAAGCGTCATAGTTCCGGGGCGGACACGACATATCATACACCCAGTGAACTGAACAACACTGCATGACACCAGGGCAACTGCACCCGGAGTATTCCGTTCAGTATTGTTCTCCTTATCTAAAGAATGATAGTCTGTCTTTGTAGTCACAGTGCTATGGAGATATACCAGACTGATTCCGGGAAGGGGGTTTCTTCATTCAGAGAGGAGTAAATCTGTGGACTTCAACTACCAAAGAAAGTGGTTTAGCAAAATATTGAACGTTGTGAAGAAGGTTTAGATTATTGTTCAGAGGGATAAAGGGATCAAAGGGTGTTGAAAGTGAGAAAGTACTGAGTTGGTGATCAGCAATATCAGCATGAATGGCAGAACAGTCTCAAGGGCGAAAGAGCAATCTGTTCATGAAGAAGGTCTGAGGCTCCGAAAGCTTGTGTTTTCAAATAAACCTGTTGGACTAATAAGCTGGTGTTGTGTGATTTCTGACCTTGTCCACCCTAGTCCAACACCAGCACGTCATGTTCTTATTTTCTAAGACTCTAGATCACTATTCTTAATTTCCCTCCTAGTCATGGATAGGCCCCATTTCTCATTTTATTTTTGTGCCAGATAGGAATGAACAACTGTTGCAGTTCTCCAATATTTTCTTTAAGTGTTTTCACTTGCCTATCCAATTCTATCTCCTTAAGTTATGCTCCCCAATTTATTATGGCCAGCTTGTGTGCCATGCCATTCACGGCTTCCTCTTTTTAAATTCAGGATCTTAGTCTCAGAAGCAACTCTGCCACTCTCCAACTTAGAGCCACAGAGTTGTACAGCATGGAAACAGAATCTTTGGTCCAATGCGTCCAAGCTAACCAGGTATCCTAATTAATGTGGTCCCATTTAATACCATTTGGCCCATACCCCTGCAAACTCTTCCTGTTCACGCACCCATCTAGATACCTTTTAAATGTTGTAATTGTACCAGCCTCTACCACTTCCTGTGGTAGCTCATTCCATACATGTACCACCCTCGACATGAAAAGAAAATGCCCCTTAGGTTCCTTTTACATCTTTCTGCTATCAACTTAAAGCTATGTGCTCCAGTTTTGGACTTCTAGCCTGGGAAAATGACGTTGACTACTCACCTTTGCCACGTCTCTCACGATTTTATAAACATTTACAAGGCCACCCCTCAGCCTCCAATATTTCAGGGAAAATAGCCCCAGCTTATTCAGCCTCTCCCTGTAGCCCAAACCCTCCAACTCCAGTGAAATCCTTTTAAATCTTTTCTGAACCACTTCAAGTGTCTTTACTGACAGCAACATTCCAAAATTGGCCTAACCAATATCCTGTATAGTCACAATATGACACTTCAACACCTATAATGCATTGACCAACAAATGCAAGAATACCAAAGTCTTCCTTCACTGTCCTATCTAACTCTGGTTCCACCTTAAAGGAACTCTTGAACCTGCACCCCAAAGTCTTTGTTCAGCAATGTTTTCCAGGACCTTACCATTAAGTGCATGACTCCTGTCCTGGTGTGCCTTCCCAAAATGCAACACCTCACATTTATCCAAACTTAACTCCACCTGTTACTCCTCAGCCTGTTGGCCAATCTGATAAAGGCCCTGCTGTACTCTGAGATAACATTCTCACTGCGCACTGCACCAGAAATTTTGGTGTCATCCACAAACTTAATAACCATGCCTCCTATGTTCACATCCAAATCATTTACATAAATGACATCAAAGGATGATGTGACTGCACAAGTGCAGAGATCCAGCAGGATGTTGCTTGGGCTGGAGTGATGGGGTTATGAAGAAAAAGTAGAGAGGCTGTGTTGTTTTCCTGGTGGAAGAGGAGGCTGGGTGGGGACCTGATTGAAGTGAACAAAGCTCTGGAAGGCATAGATTGCTTAGATAGGGATAATCATCTCCCCCTAGTACAGAAATCAATAACCGGGGCGGGGGAAACACTTTTAAAATAAGTAGTTGGAGGTTTTAAGTGGATTTGAGGGAAAACAAATTCTTCCAAAAGGAGGTGAGTGACTATCTGTAAGTTACAGCCTGAAAGTGTCAGAGGGAGGGTTCTGGAGTACTGACCACTTACACGTTAGCACTATCCCATCACCTCCTTTCCATTTACCCATTGCCATGTAGTTACAATTTTAATTTTAGATGGGTACCGCTCGAGACTTATTTAAAATAAGTTAACAAAATTGTCTTATTTATAGATTCAGACTTGAAAGATGGAAAAAGTAAATATATATACATTGTCTATGAATAGGAAGGGAATAGAGGGATGTAGATCTTGTAGAGAAGACAGTTTTAATATGGAAGGGCAAAATCTGTCAGCGCAAGCTTGGAGGGCTGAAGTGCCTGCGTCTGTGCTGTATTGTTGTTTTGTACTGCACCCTTCTCCAACTGCCGCATCACAGTAAAATTTTTATTGATTGAGGGTTTTCAATGTCACGGCCGTTACCCAGCAGTCCCCGCGCTGGTAAAGGTCCCTGATTAACATTATAGGCGAGCACTGCGCAGGCGTCGTGCCGTTGAGTTCTTTGGAATGTATGCGCTGAGAGTGACGGCGACGGGGGAAGATGCTCTGCTCTTTTGTCACATTCGCAGTCAGTAAAGATTGAAAGTGCGAAGGGAGCGATGGACACCACTGTGGCCTGAGAGGGGTTTCTAAACACCTCTGGAAGGCAATGAAAACTAAAAATGAATCTACAGGCCTTTGACCCGGAGATAATGGGAACTGCAGGTGCTGGAGAATCCAAGATAACAAAATGTGAGGCTGGATGAACACAGCAGGACAAGCAGCATCTCAGGAGCACAAAAGCTGACGTTTCGGGCCTAGACCCGTCATCAGAGAGGGGGATGGGGAGAGGGTTCTGGAATAAATAGGGAGAGAGGGGGAGGCGGGCCGAAGATGGAGAGAAAAGAAGATAGGTGGAGAGAGTATAGGTGGGGAGGTAGGGAGGGGATAAGTCAGTCCAGGGAAGACGGACAGTCATGGAGGTGGGATGAGGTTAGTAGGTAGATGGGGGTGCGGCTTGGGGTGGGAGGAAGGGATGGGTGAGAGGAAGAACAGGTTAGGGAGGCAGAGACAGGCTGAACTGGTTTTGGGATGCAGTGGGTGGAGGGAAAGAGCTGGGCTGGTTGTGTGGTGCAGTGGGGGGAGGGGACGAACTGGGCTGGTTTGGGGATGCAGTTGGGGAAGGGGAGATTTTGAAACTGGTGAAGTCCACATTGAAACCATTAGGCTGCAGGGTTCCCAGGCAGAATATGAGTTGCTGTTCCTGCAACCTTCGGGTGGCATCATTGTGGCACTGCAGGAGGCCCATGATGGACATGTCATCTAAAGAATGGGAGGGGGAGTGGAAATGGTATGCGACTGGGAGGTGCAGTAGTTTGTTGCGAACTGAGCAGAGGTGTTCTGCAAAGCGGTCTCCAAGCCTCCACTTGGTTTCCCCAATGTAGAGGTAGCCACACCGGGTACAGTGGATGCAGTATACCACATTGGCAGATGTGCAGGTGAACCTCTGCTTAATATGGAAAGTCAACTTGGGGCCTGGGATAGGGGTGAGGGAGGAGGTGTGGGGGCAAGTGTAGCATTTCCTGTAGTTGCAGCGGAAGGTGCCGGGTGTGGTGGGGTTGGAGGGGCGTGTGGAGCGAACAAGGGAGTCATGGAGAGAGTGGTCTCTCCAGAATGCAGACAAGGGTGGGGATGGAAAAATGTGATACTGGTGGTGGGGTTGGATTGTAGATGGCGGACGTGTCGGAGGATGATGCGTTGTATGCCGTGGTCGACCCATTGACTCAACGTGTTCCTGCCCCACCGAACTCATCTCCACCTATCTGGACTCCATTTTTTCGCCTTTGGTCGAGGAACTCCCTCCCTACATCTGTGACACCACCCACGCCCTCCACCTCCTCCAGAACTTCCAATTCCCTGGCCCCCAACACCTCATTTTCAGCATGGCCGTCCAGTCCCTATACACCTGTATTCCGCATGCAGATGGCCTCAAGGCCCTCCGCTTCTACTGCCCCACAGGCCCAACCAGTCCTCCTCGACTGACACCTTCATCAGCCTAGCCAAACTCGCCCTCAACCTCAACAACTTCTCTTTCGATTCCTCCCACTTCCTACAGACAAAGTGGGTGGCCATGGGCACCCGCATGGGCCCCAGCTATGCCTGCCTCTTTGTAGGTTACGTGGAACAGTCCCTCTTCCGAACCTACACAGGCCCCAAACCCCACCTCTTCATCCGGTACATTGATGACTGTATCGGCGCCGCCTCTTGCTCCCCAGAGGAGCTCGAACAGTTCATCCACTTCACCAACACCTTCCACCCCAACCTTCAGTTCACCTGGGCCATCTCAATCACATCCCTCACCTTCCTGGACCTCTCAGTCTCCATCTCAGGCAACCAGCTAGTAACAGATGTCCATTTCAAGCCTACTGACTCCCACAGCTACCTAGAAGACACCTCCTCCCACCCACCCTCCTGCAAAAATTCCATCCCCTATTCCCAATTCCTCCGCCCCCGCCGCATCTGCTCCCACGATAAGACATTCCACACCCGCACATCCCAGATGTCCAAGTTCTTCAAGGACCGCAACTTTCCCCCCAAAGTGGTCGAGAACGCCCTTGACCGCGTCTCCCACATTTCCCACAACACATCCCTCACACCCCGCCCCCGCCACAACCGCCCCAAGAGGATCCCCCTCGTTCTCACACACCACCCCACCAACGTCTGGATACAACGCATCATCCTCCGACACGTCTGCCACCTACAATCCGACCCCACCACCCAAGACATTTTTCCATCCCCACCCTTGTCTGCTTTCCGGAGAGACCACTCTCTCCGTGACTCCCTTGCTCGCTCCACACTGCCCTCCAACCCCACCACACCCGGCACCTTCCCCTGCAACTGCAGGAAATGCTACACTTGCCCCCACACCTCCTCCCTCACCCCTATCCCAAGCCTCAAGATGACTTTCCATATTAAGCAGATGTTCACCTGCACATCTGCCAATGTGGTATACTGTATCCATTGTACCCGGTGTGGCTTCCTGTACATTGGGGAAACCAAGCGGAGGCTTGAGGACCACTTTGCAGAACACCTCCGCTCGATTCGCAATAAACAACTGCACCTCCCAGTCGCGAACCATTTCAACTCCCCCTCCCATTCTTTAGAATGCATGTCCATCATGGGCCTCCTGCAGTGCCACAATGATGCCACACGAAGGTTGCAGGAACAGCAACTCATATTGCGCTTGGGAACCCTGCAGCCCAATGGTATCAATGTGGACATCACCAGCTTCAAAATCTCCCCTTCCCCCACCGCATCCCAAAACCAGCCCAGTTCGACTCCTCCCGCCACTGCACCATGCAACCAGCCCAGCTCTTCCCCTCCACCCTCTGCATCCCAAAACCAGCCCAGCCTGTCTCTGCCTCCCTAACCTGTTCTTCCTCTCACCCATCCCTTCCTCCCACCCCAAGCCACACCTCTAGTTACTACCTACTAACCTCATCCCACCTCCTTGACCTGTCCCCTCACTACCACCCCACCTGTACTCTCCTCTCCACCTATCTTTTCTCTCCAGCTTCGGTCCGCCTCCCCCTCTCTCCCTATTTATTCCAGAACCCTCAACCCATCCCCCTCTCTGATGAAGGGTCTAGGCCCGAAACGTCAGCTTTTGTGCTCCTGAGATGCTGCTTGGCCTGCTGTGTTCATCTAGCTTCACACTTATAATCTGTGTCAACAAAACATGGTGTGGATGAGACTTCATCTCACAACCTCGGCAATTCTTACCACGGTCTCTGCATGTCTGATTGCAATATTAACTGATCCCTTACAATATCACTTCAGGATATGTTAAGAGGAAATATTGGGGACAACAGTCAGTGGTTTGACTCAGACTCGAGCCGAAGCTCATGCTGCCACATTACAAAGAACGGGTCACGACACTGTCACAGTGCCACATAATGAAACGAGCGGGAGCAGGTAATAAGTACAGTGATAGAGGGTTTGTAAGGAGCACCATCAGACCCTCAACAGGAATACTCATCAAACAGTAAACTGTGATGAAGGAACACTGAATGAGGGCACGGAGCTACTCTGTGCCTCCAGTGATGCAATCGGTGAGCGCGCGGTCCTTCTCTGACGGTACAGAGGCGCGTGAAATGCCCAGGCTGTGAGCTCCAACCTCACCCGGGCCAGCTTTTAGTGACACGGACCAGCAGGACAAGGATAAAGAGCATTTTTCAGCATAATAGCCTCTTTTGATAAAGATTGGTTTCTGGGTTTGAGAAATGTCTGGTCCTGGGGAACTGTCCCAGTGGTCAAGGAAAACCCTGCAAATATTCAACTCGCGAAGAAGCATCTATGGAGGTAAGAATGAAGATGGCATTTGAGCGCCACGACCTTTCTCGTATGGCTGGCCCTGAACGTGGTTAAATTCAGGGCAAAGCTGTTTTGCTCATTATACTTTGCACCCACACATACAGTTCATTGCAATAGTCGAAAATGAATGAGAGTTATCTAATTTTTAACATTGTCCCGCATTTATTTCAGCTTAAAGAAAGCGCTGCTGATAAGAAGAGAGTTAAACTGCAAAACCAATGTGACTTGTTCCTGTGTTTCTTGGGTGGAGATTACTGAGTACTAAATGGATTCTACATCTTGGTATTGATTACTGTTGCATTTTTAAGGCACTTGATTAAAGCTGGAAATGGATCTCCGAGCAACTGTTCATTCGGGAATATCTTTCCTGTACAATTTTAAATCAAGTTTGGTCAGTTGCAGTCAGAATTGATCACATGGAAATTTATGCCAGATCTTCCAAAGCCATGAGCTTCTGTTTTACTCAATCTTATACAGCGGCACACGTTCACGAAATTTCGTTACATTTCAAGTCAGAGATTGTTTCTCAACGTTTTCCCTGACCACACCCTACCCCTAATCCCTCAACCACCCACAGACTCTCTCTCTCCCTGAGAATGCACTCCTTGTGCGACTGCAAACGAGTCTTTCAAAATATTTTGGAAACGGTTTTTCGGTGTGACAGGAATTCAGCTCCTATCTTTTATTTTTCGTCAATGGTTTTGAATGTCTGACTTCCAGTTATTGGTTCACTTGAAAGAGGGAACTTCCCCCTTTTTCCTCTCTCCACAACTCAAATCATCTGCAAAATGTCCATGAGGTATTCCTTTCGTTAGTGTGAGCATTTCCAACTTTTCTAACATCCCTCGTGAATAAAATCCTGTCGCGGTAAACCCCATTGGTGTTCTCTGGAATGTTTTAACACCCAAGTAAGCTCCATCATGCCCTTCCTTTTCAAACAATAGAATCACTAGAGTGTGGAAAGTGCCGATCGAGTCTGCCCCGACCCTTGAAAGAACATCCCACCCAGACCTAGCGGCCGCCCTATCTCTGCATTAACTATGGTTTAACCTACACATCCCTGACAGCACAGAGCAACTTAGCAAGGCCAATACACCGAACCTGCCCATCCAACAGCAGTGTAACCACTGAGACACTGTACGATCCTAGTAAACCCTGTCTGTGTCATATCTGATATCTTTACAACCGTGAACCCCAGTAAGCACCATCTGTGCCCTTTCTGATATCTTTATTCCCGGTAACCCAGTTTAGTGAAAGCACGCGGGACCCACGAACCCAAATGCAGTGCAGCAAAACTCTCCTCTGTGCTGTACAATCTCATTAGCGCTGCAGGAAAGGTATTTGCTGTTACTGCACTCAAATCGGGATCGGTTTATCCAGTGCCTCCCTCGGATTTCTGCTTCCAGTAAACACTTCACTCTGGAACAAATCTATCAAATCATTTTGATTTCAACGCAGACAAAAGGCGCAGCTTGCAGAAGGCATGTGTTGGCACTTTCACTGACACTCTGTCTCCCCCGGATGTAGTCCTGCCCAGCACTGAGTCAGACAGCACCGTCCTTCCTCTGACATGTCCCATCGAGAATGGAAGGACAGATAGTAATAACCCACACCTGTAAACGGAGCAGGCAATTTCAAATTCCTAAGAGAGACACAACTCAGAGTCAGAGATCACAGAATCCCTACAATGCAGATGGAGATCTTTCAGCCCACTGCTTCTGCACCTAACACCACTCGAGCTTTCCACTTCTCCACCCTAACCCCACAAACCCACATTTACTACGACGAACCATGACAGGACAATTTACCGAAACGGCACAACTTTGGGGAGAATGCGCAAACTCCATACAGAGAGTCTCACAAAACTACAGTCGAAACTGTGTTCTCGCCACCACGAGGCAATGCTGAACCACCCTGGAATATGAGGATGGTCTCCTGTGGGGAGTTTAACGCTGCTCTCGCACGTGAGACGCAGGGATACGAACCAGTCCACTACTGCTGTCTTCCACACAGCATAAGGCCCTTCAGTCTATTGCGGCTGCACTGGACAAAACAAGCACTGAACTATCCCAATCCTATTTACCATCACTTGGCTCAGCATCTGCTGGCTGAAACAAGTCTTTCTGAGTATCTATTCAAACCGGCCTGCCTCTTACCTTAAATCTACGGCTCCATGGTGATCGATCAAAGAGAAACAGCACCTTCAGTCTCCCCTGTTCGTATGCCTCATTAGTTTGCATATCTCGATCACCTTCCCTCGCAATCACCCCTGCTCTAAGAAAACAACCCCAGTCTGTCCAATCTCTCTTCGTAACTGAAACTCTTCAGCCCGGGCAATATCCTTGTAAACCCCTTTTGCACCGTTCCCTATAGGAGCACATCTCTACAAGAGGAGAATTGCAGAACTGCACACAATGCTGTCGCTGTAAAGGAATGAACAAATGAAATAAATGATTCAAACAGCTACAGAAACTGTTCCTTTCCAATAAAGATTCTTTTGCTCAAACGTATCCTGTGTCTTTTTCCTGAACCTGATGTCCCAACAATCACTGGTCCATGTCTGTAAAAGATATTCTACTCCCAACTGCGGCAACTAAATGGATCGACTGATTTGAAGGTCCACATGGTGAGACTGGGGCACGCTCACCCAGCAGCAATGACCGCAAGAGCAGAGGCTAAATGGTGTGAATATGGCAGTGTGTGATAGATTGTGCAGTGCCTCAGCGAAGTGGGAGAAGGGACGTAAAGGAGAGTTAGTGATTGTGGGAGGGAGAAAAATCTGCGGGAAGAGATGGGTTTGTATTCTGATACATCAAACACAGACATGGGAGAGAGCGGGTGTTTGAGGGAATAAGTTCATCAACTGGGAGAATATTTTCATGCGAATCAATTAATTCCTTATCGAAGGATGATTCACAAGGAGCAACATGGGAAGAACACCCATTGCTACGGCTCAGATCAGAACTGAGGTTGCTCCGGCCACCACTCAGAGTACTCATCACTGTACAAGCAGGGCCACACAGGGAGACACTCTGGAAAAGTGTGACAAGTACAATGGCTGAGGATGTGTCAGGAACAGCTCCATAAATACAACGGGAATACTTGGCGAACAGTGGACTAACATGTGAGAACTCAGAGCGAGCCGAATCTTTAACTTCGATGCCTCCAGAATCCATTAACTGAGACGATATTATTGAAATGTAATTTCAGTAACAATGTAGTTTAACATCGGATACTTCACCAGTTCCCTCACACAAGGAAGTGACCACTGCTGCAGATGGCCATATAATCCCAGTTCCCAGGCCCAGAATCAGACCAAAACAGTGGCGCAGCAGGGGAGGTGGAACCAGAAACGGGGCTGGAAATGAACAAATAGAGAACATTCTTTCCTGCCTACTATGCCACCAATTTTGGTGTCGTTTGTGAACTTACTATCCATGCCTTCTGTCAGTTGTTTCTGGTGTAGATCAATGATTTAGGTGTAGCTGTAGTGGCTGTGATTTCGATATTTGCAGATGATGCAACAATTGGTCAGATGGTTAACCATGAGGAAGCAAGCTGTGGGCTGCACGGGGACATTAAATAATTAGGAAGAAAATAAGGAATTCAATCCAGGGAAGTGGCTGGTAATGAAACTGGGAAGGGTAAGTTATGGGAGTGCTCAAAAACAGTAAGGGCACTGAGTGGATTAAAGTAAAGAACAGAGCTTGGAGTGGGCATTCACAGATCCATGAAGGTGGTTGGATGGGAAGATCAGGTGCTTGAGAGAGGGCTTGAGGACTGGCTCTTTTGAGACCATCTAGAGGCTGAACACAAGTTTGGTCACTGCACTAAACAACTGGAAAAAGTATCATAAGGCAGAAGATGGAGGGCAGAAATAGGCCATTTGGTCCATCAAGCCGACTCCACCACTCAGTGAGATCATCCCTTATACTGCTCCAACTCAGGCTGGAATGTTCCTTACAGGGGAACTTACAGATGGAGTTGTTCTAATGCACTGTCTGCTCTTGCCCATTCAGGCGGTACAGTCCATGGGCTGCGTGACTTACTCTAGTGCATCTTGTAGATGGTGCATTCCATTGCCACTGTGCCTCGGTGTTGAAGGGAGTTGATATTGAAAGTACTGAATGCGGTGCCAGTTAAGGGGGCTGCCTTTCCTGCACTGTGTCAAGTTTCTTGAGTGTTGTTGGAGCTGAACCCATCCAAGCAAATGGACAGTATCCCATTATACTCCTGCCTTGTGCCTTGCAGGCGATACACAGGCTTCCGGGAGTCAAAATTTGATTTAATCACAAAATTTCGATTCACTTGTAGCAACAAAATTTACATGGCAGGTCCAGTTCTGTTTCTCTCCAACACTCGTCCCCAGGATGTTAGAGTGGAAAATTCAGTGAAGATAAATGAAAATAAAGTCAATGGGATATGAAATCATCAGCCAGCATTCCCACTTCTGCATTATGCAGTCAGGGTGATGAAGGGTAAGGAGTCAGCAGTGTGTAAAAGGGGAATATAAGTGTAATGGAGAGAGACACTGTAGTATATACCATACAGGAGTAAATACACATGGACAAATCACACAGGGTAGGGCTGAGTGAAATATATCTATAATAAGGACATTACTATTGTAGCTCAGGTATTTTATATTATATCCATAACAGGGAACAGTCAGCAGGCACTTCGGCTTCAGAAATCATCTGTATAATTTAAGATAGTCACATAAGTGTTACTCCTAAAAGGAAAGGCATGTGCTGAGAGCATGTGCTGTGTCACAGATAAGCTCTGAGGAAGTCGAAATTACAGAACAGCATCTTACTTATGTCAACCATTTACTACAAAAAAAGTTTATTTTTTACTTCTTCGTGAAGCAAGGGGGCAAGGGATTGGGGTGCGAGGGATGGGGTGCAAGGGATGGGGAGGGAGTGAGCAAGGGAGCAAGGGATTGGGATGGACTGAGCTACAGGGTGGGAGCAATTGGTGGGGATGGATTGAGGGACAGCAACGGAGTGAGGGATGGGGAGGGAGTGAGTGAGTGAGGGACAGAGTGAGGGAGCGAGGGATGGGGAGGAACAGACAGGGAGTGAATGAGCAAGGGCAGGGAGTGGGCCAGTCAGGGATGGATTCAGGGGATCAAGGAATGGGGAGGGAGAGACAGGGAGTGGGGGATGGGAAGCGAGGGACAGAGGAGAAAATGAGCGAGGGATGGGGAGGGAGCAAGGAAGGGAATGAGGAAAGTGGAGGCAGGGAGCGAGGGACAGAGATGGAGAGAGGGAGGGAGATAGGGACAGAGAGGGAGCAAAAGCAAGGGAGACAGGGAGGGAGGGAGCAAGGAGGGAGTGAGGGATGGGGCAGGAGGGAGGGAGGGACGGACAGGAAGGGAGAGAGCAAGGGACAGAAAGGGAGGGAGATAGGGACAGAGAGAGAGCGTGAGGGAGGGACTGAGGGACGGTGAAGGAGTGAGGTAAAGGGAGGGAGTGAGGGAGCGAGTGAGGGATGGATGGTGTGAGAGAGCGAGGGACAGAGAGGGAGAGAGTGAGGGATGAGGAGTGAGCAAGGACATGGATGGAGGGAGCAAGGGAGTAAGGGATGGGGAGGGAGGCAGCAAGGGACAGGGAAGGAGTGAGGTAGGGAGCAATGGAGGTCGAGGGAGCGAGAGAGTGAGTGAGGGCGGGAAGGGCCATAGCGAGGGTTGGGAGCAAGGGAGAGAGGGACAGGAACGAGGGACAAGGGAGGAAGCCAGGGAAGGGAGCAAGGGATGGGGAGGGAGTGAGGGACATAGAGGGAGAGGGAGGGGAACAGGGAAGGAGAGGGACAGAGCTAGGGATAGGGAGGGATACAGGGAGAAGAGGGAGGGATACGGAGGGAGGGAGAGAGTGAGTGAAAGAGGGATGGCAAAGGAGCAAGGGATGGGAGGGAGGGAGCGAGGGACGGGGAGTGAAGGACCGGGAGGGAGCAATGGAGTGAGGGACGGGGACTGAGGAAGGGAATGCGGGACAGAGACCAAGCAAGGGAGGGAGCAAGGGACTGTGAGGGGAGCAAGGGACGTTGAGAGAGTGAGGGAGTTAGGGACAGCAAGGGAGCGAGGGGCAGAGAGGGAGCGAGGGACAGGGAACAAGGGAGGGAGCAATGGGTCGGAGCGAGGGACAGGGAGTGAGTGAGTGAGGTTCCGACAGGAAGGGACGGGGAGGGAGTGAGGGACGGGGAGGGAGTGAGGGAGTGTGTGAGCATAGGATGGATTGAGTGAGCGAGAGACTGAGAGAGGCAATGAGGGACAGAGAGAGGGATGGAGTCAGGGACAGAGTAAGGGAGCGAGGGACGGTGAGGGAGAGAGAGTTTGAAGGACAGGCAGTGGGAGAGCAAGCGATGGGGTGCAAGGGAACAAGGGATGGTGAGAGAGTGAGGGACTGATTGAGCAAGGGAGTGAGGGACTTGGAGGAAGCGAGTGAGCAAGGGGCTGTTAAGGATGGGGAGGGAAGGATCAAGGGACAGGGAGGGAGCAAGGAGCAGTGAGGGAGTGATAGATGGGGACAGAATGAGAGATGGGGAGGGAGCGATTGAGTGATGGCCAGAGCCAGGGAGCAAGGGATGATGAGGAAGGGAGGGAGTGAGGGATGGTTAGTGGGTGGGGGTGGAACGAGGGATGGAGAGGGAGGGAGGGAGGGAACGAGACAGAGAGAAAGAGAGGCAGAGGGATCGAGTGGCAGGGAGGGAGTGAGGGATGGGGAAGCAACAAGGAAGCGAGGGACGGGGAGGGTGGAGGAAGTGAGGGAGTGAGGGATGGACCGAGAGAGCAAGGGGCAGGGAGGGAGGGACTAAGGGATGGGGAGTGAGCAAGGGGCAGGGAGGGAGGGAGGGAATGAGGTGCAGGGAATGAGTGAGGTAGGGAGTGATGGACATCGAGGGAGCGAGAGAGGGGGGTGAGGGAGGGAAGGACCATAGCAAGGGCAGGGAGGGAGGGAGAGAGGGGCAGGAGGAGGGATGGGAGAGGAATCTAGGGAAGGGAGCAATGAATGAGGTGGGAGTGAGGGACAGGGAGGGATTGAGGGACATCGAGGGAGGGGGAAGGGGACAGGGAAGGAGAGAGGCTGAGCGGGGATAGGGAGGGATACAGAGAGGGAGCGAAGGACAGGGACAGGGATGGTCGAGGCAGGGGTGGGACAGGAAGGGAGCAAAGAACAGGGAGGGATGGACTGGGAGGGTGTGAGGGATAGGGAGTGAGTGACATGGAGGGGGACCGGAAAAGTCAGGGAGAGAGCGAGGTACAGGGAGGTAGCCAACGTTGGACAGACAGAGAGGGAGCGAGCGGCAGGGAGGGAGCAAAGCACAGGGACAGGGTGGCACAAGGAGGGAGCGAGGGACAGGGACAGGGTGGCACAGGGAGGGAGCGAGGGACAGGGTGGCACAGGGAGGGAGCAAAGCACAGGGACAGGGTGGCACAGGGAGGGAGCAAGGGACAGGGACAGGGTGGCACAGGGAGGGAGCAAAGCACAGGGACAGGGTGGCACAGGGAGGGAGCGAGGGACAGGGACAGGGTGGCACAGGGAGGGAGCGAGGGACAGGCACAGGGTGGTGGGCACAGGGAGGGAGCGAGGGACAGGGACAGTGTGGCACAGGGAGGGAGCGAGGGACAGGGACAGGGTGGCACAGGGAGAGAGCGAGGGACAGGGACAGGGTGGCACAGGGAGGGAGCGAGGGACAGGGTGGCACAGGGAGGGAGCGAGGGACAGGGACAGGGTGGCACATGGAGGGAGCGAGGGACAGGGTGGCACAGGGAGGAAGCAAGGGACAGGGACAGGGTGGCACAGAGAGGAAGTGAGGGACAGGGTGGCACAGGGAGGGAGCAAGGGACAGGGAGGGAGCAAGGGAACGAGATGGGTGGGGACAGGAAAGGAACAAATGACAGGGAGGAACTGGGAGGGAACGAGGCAGCCAGGGATGTGTAGGAAGCAAGGTAGCGAGGGACAGGGAGGGAGTGAGGGATGGGGAGGGACCGGCAGGGAGGGAGCAAAGGAGAGAAGGACAGGGAGGGAGGGACTGGGAGAGAGGGAACAAGGGACGGGGAGTGAAGAAGTGAGGGAGGGGAGTGGGGTGGGACAGAAGGATGGCGATTGAGTGAGGGAAAGGTGGATGGAGTGAGGGATAAGGAGGGAGCATGTGATTGGGAGAGAGCGTGTGGGACAGGGATGGTGAAAGGGATGAGGGAGCGAGGGATATGGACTGGGAGGGACAGGGAGCGAGGGACATGGTGGGAGTGAGGGACGGGGAGGGGGTGAGGGACGGCGAGGGAGCAATGGGGAGGTAGCGAGGGTGTGAGGAATGGCGAGAGAGCAAGGGACGGGGTTGGAGCAAAGGACGATGAAGGAGCAATGGGGTGGGAACGATGGAGTGAGCGACAAGAAGGGAGGGAGTGACAGGGACGGAGGGAGAGAGCAACAGGGGAAGGGGCTAGGGTACAGGGAGACGGGGCCCAGACAGCCAGATACAGGGCGTGGAGCCAGGGGGTTACAGAGATAAGTGAGGGACTTGAAGGGAAAGAGGAGGATCAGGAAGGGGGCAGAGAGAGAGAGAAAGTGGGTCAAAGATCGAGAGTGAGAGGTGAGAGCGAGGGAGGAGGAGACAGATAAAGGGTACAGAGGGGGATGGGGACGGAGAGAGGGAAAGAGTGTGATCGGGGATGAGGAGAGGTGGGGCCAGAGGGAAAAATACTGAGTGGGAGATGGGGCTTACACATTGCAGATGGTGAGAGAAGGGGGTGTGGGCATTTGAAGAGGAGGGAGAGAGAGAGACAGGACTCAAGGAGACAGGGTGTTTTGGGGAGGGTAGGTGGAAAAAGAGAAGGAGGGGAATGGAGAGAGGGATGGGGAACAAGGGGGTAGGGAGAAATGTGGGCCGGAGAGGGAGTGAGCGGGGAGGGACTGGAGAGAAAGAGGCAGAGATATCCCAGAGGTGAACGCAAGGACAGAGTGACTTATACCAACTCCTGAGCTCAGTCCCAGAATTGTCCCATTCCCTTGGGGCCGAGTCTGTCTCTCTCCAGCTGAGCTTCTTCAACACAGAGACAAACAACAATATAGTTTGCTGTGCTGCTTGGCACTTTTTAATGAACGTTAATTACATATTGAAGTTATGGATGCAGTCAGTGGAATGGTGCCTTTTCTCTTTGGCCTGTGAGTTGAGAGAAACATTGACATGTTTCCCTGTAATCCCCTGTGGGATAAGGTTGGATAAACCAGCACTACCCTCAGTCTGTTACCATAGCGACAGGCTGCTTCATTGCTGAAACATTGAACTGAAATGAGAAAATCCTGGATGGATTGATTAATGAGTGAATTTGATTGATTGATGAATTTGGGTAAAGGGATATTTCAGCACATTCTTCAGCTGCTGCCTGAACTTAGTCTGGGTCACGGCATAAATCGCGGTGTTTGTGCAGCAACTGAGGAGCTGCAGCATGAAGCCCAGTTCCATCACAACGTAATCTAGATACACAGAGTCATACCCAAACTCCCACATTCGGCCCCATATAGAAAACACCATTAACATTGACCATAACAGGATGAAATTGGCCGAGATCACAAACAGTAAAATGATGGATTTTTTTCGATTTCTCATTTCTGTGTCACACTGACCGTCCTCATTGGTGTGAGCCCGGAGTCTCCTGCGGGCTCTGCTGGTCACTAAAATGTGTCTGACGGTGAAAACATTGAGCAGCAGAATCAGGAGAAATGGGAGAGTCGGGGTTAGAATGTGGTGGAGGAACTCGATTGTGGTCCAGGCACGAGATGATTGAACAACGATACTTTGCCGACAAAACCAGGGGGAGTTCCCCAGCGAATAGTGACCTGTGAGCATGAAATACCAGAAAATGTTCTTTAAACAGCTCAGCACAGTCACTGTTCCCAGAACCACAGCCGCCGTTTTCTCACTGCAATATTTACTTTTCAGCTTCTGGCAACAAATGGCCACAAATCGATCAAAGGTGAAAGCAACGGTGAACCAGACAGAACAGTCAGTGGCTGCATAAAGCAGGACGGCGTGGATATTACACACGGCGATGTACCAGAGGAAATAAAACTGTTCGTAATAAACAATGGGAATGTGTCTCAATATCAGGTCGAGGATAATGACCAGTAGATCCGCCACTGCCATGGCCCCCAGGTAACGTCTGACACATGGAGACAATCCACAATCTTTATAAAGCAGGACGTAGATCGTCACTACGTTAACTGTGAGGAAAGAAAACAAATAAATTACACATCGGTCTGGAGGCACAGTTACCAGTTTGATTGAGGACCCAGTGACATTTTCAAATGTATCGCTGATTTATTGAAAAAAAAGAAGCTGAAATAACCCGTAGTAATGTCTCAATTTGTTTTATTTTACAAAAAAAACTAACGTAAAATACAAGAAACTCTCCCTCCTGAAATACACAAACACACATCCATAAGGACAGACGGCTTCTAGAACATTCCCACTGACTCATTCACTCGAGAGCAGGCACAGGTCATTTCCTTACAGTTCCTGATATAGAGGGTGAAGACGTTGCTGTCCTGAAGGATTCTCTCCCAGTTCCCTGCAGACAAACGGAGGATGGAAATTTCAGTCTTTTCGTCCACATTGTGGTCAATTTTTGTTTGTGAAGAAACATGAACACAGGGAAAATGTATTCACCCCATTAACTACCTGAGGGGAATTTGCAACAGTGTCTCCTTCTCTCTGGAATGGGATCTTTTCCCTCGGGGTCTTATCTTTTGTTCAATTAACTGGCATCCAAATGATCACAAATAATGTCGGATACAAAATGTTCCGGGGAATGTCGGTGACAGAATGTTCCAGGGAATGTCGGATACAGAATGTGATGGAGTCATAAAAGATCCACATCACAAAGGCCCTTCTGTCCATCAGTTTTGGTGAGACCCACACACCCTCGCGGTGGAAATCTCTCCCCAAACTCAACACAACTGGCAAACACAAATTAAAGGCATTGCCAGATCAGCTGAAGTGGTCAGTTATCTCACATTCTCAATCCACCTCATAGAACCAGCCCAGACACCACAAACCCAGATGGAATATCTGTTCAGCATGGAGCACTGTGCAGACCAGGCTAGTGTCCTGCTCAATACAACCCGGCAATCTGTCCAGAGTGGGACACTGTGCAGGCCTCACCAGTCAAATAGATATCAGTCCAGCACGGGGAGCTGTGCAGACCACACCAGTGCATTAATATATAAATCCGGACCAGGTATCTGTCCAGCACGGGGGACAGTGAGGTGAACACCACTGAACTGATCTGCAAACCTGGAGCAGTTACCCTCCCAGTGTGTAGATCTGTACAGACCACCCCAGTGCAGTCCCTGGTAACGCTGTGTTAAATCACCTCCCAGCCTGGGGAAACTTGCAGCCCATGCTGGAAGTGACAGGATGTGGGGCTCCCATCCATTTACAGCTCCATATCTCCAATGTGCCATGACAAGGGGTGCCATGGGTGTGAAAATCACTGCCAGAGAGAGATGGTGGGGAATCACTTTAAATACGAACAAATGGGATGGGTTGGATAAACAGACAGAGACGGGGAGATTGAGAGACTGTGTCATGGAAGGATGTGTTCACAACTTTAGAATGCTGACATGTAGACATACTCCCCAACACTGAAAACACTGCATCGATCCAACATTGTCGACTGATTCAATCCGGACACCTCACCACTTCCCCCTCACCTACACCATCACTAACAGCAGGGCCATGCACATTCACCTTCATTCCCTCCCTCCCTTTCCCTCATTCCAGGAGGAACAGCCTGGAATAGGACAGAAAAGGCCAAGCAGGGCAGTGGTGTTCCCCACATCAGTTCCCTCACCCACCTTCCCCCGCCGCATGGGGAGGGCCCTGGAATGAGCCAGAGAGAACCAGGACGACTCATGTGGAGATTCCAAAATATACACGTCCCACCAACCGAGTAAGGAGCAATGTTCAGTGAAGGGTAATTCTCACTTTAACCCCACTGTCAGTTCCATTTCCACCTGGCACAGCTTAGAAACCGTGCCCCTGATGCCATCTCTCTTTTGTATCGAGCCGGTACGAATGGAATTCCCATGGTCTCGGTGGGCAGGAGGGTGAGCTCACTGCACATCGTCTCCACCAGCTCCCAGGAAGGGAGCACGGAGTCTCCCTCCTACACCTCCTCCTTCAGACAGCTCAGATACTGAAACGAACCTATAATATTTACTAGTCTCCCAAATTGTCCTTACATCTTCAATAATCAAGCACTGAAAATCTCACAGAGTCACAGTCCCCATGGAACAACTGAAACACTGTCACACTCACTGGAGAGAGCAATAACTGATGTACTCTCATGGAGTGACTCAAATAATGAAATGCTGTCCACGGAATAACAGTAATCCCAACACACACCAAATGGAATGAATGCAGTTATTAGCAAAACACAGAACCAGGGAAATTCTGATAGGTTCCCCTTATTTGTGTAAGTATCGGTGTATTTGTGTATGTATCTGTGTGTCTCTGTGTGGGGCAGGTCTGACAGTCTCTGAGATAATGGGAACTGCAGATGCTGGAGAATCCAAGATAATAAAGTATGAAGCTGCATGAACACAGCAGGCCAAGCAGCATCTCAGGAGCACAAAAGCTGACGTTTCGGGCCTAGACCCTTCATCAGAGACGGGGATGGGGAGAGGGTTCTGGAATAAATAGGGAGAGAGGGGGAGGCGGACCGAAGATGTAGAGAAAAGAAGATAGGTGGAGAGGAGACTATCGGTGGGGAGGTTATATCGAACGTCATCTTGGGGCCTGGGATAGGGGTGAGGGAGGAGGTCTGGGGGCAAAGTGTAGCATTTCCTGCTGTTGCAGGGGAAGGTGCTGGGTGTGGTCGGGTTGGAGGGCAGTGTGGAGCGAACAAGGGAGTCACGGAGAGAGTGGTCTCTCCGGAAAGCAGACAAGGGTGGGGATGGAAAAATGCCTTGGCTGGTGGGGTCGGATTGTAGATGGCGGAAGTGTCGGAGGATGATGCGTTGTATCCGGCGGTTGGTGGGGTGGTGTGTGAGAACGAGGGGGATCCTCGTTGGGCGGTTGTGGCGGGGACAGGTTGTGAGGGATGTGTTGTGGGAAGTGCAGGAGACACGGTCAAGGGCGTTCTCGAACACTGTGGGGGGAAAGTTGTGGTCCTTGAAGAACTGGGACATTTGGGATGTGTGGGAGTGGAATGCCTCATCGTGGGAGCAGATGCAGCGGAGGTGGAGGAATTGGGAAAAGGGGATGGAATTTTTGCAGGAGGGTGGGTGGGAGGAGGTGTATTCTAGGTAGCTGTGGGAGTCGATGGGCTTGAAATGGACATCAGTTACAAGCAGGTTTGTGGACTTTGGGAAGGAGATAGAAATGGCCCATGCGGGGTTGGGGAATAATAAGGTTGGAGGCTGTGGGTGGGAGGTCCCCTGAGGTGATGAGGTCATGAATGGTGTTGGAGATGATGGTTTGTTGCTCGTTGGTGGGGTCATGATGAAGGGGGCGGTTTTAGGAGGTGTTGGAGAGTTGGCGTTCGGCCTTGGCGACGTAGAGGTCAGTGCGCCATACTACCACTGCGCCACCCTTGTCTGCGGGTTTGATGGCGAGGTTGGGGTTGGAGCAGAGGGAGCGGAGGGCTGCCCGTTCTGTAGGGGAGAGGTTGGAGTGTGTGAGAGGGGTGGAGAGGTTGAGGCGGTTAATGTCTCGATGGCAGTTGGAGACGAAGAGGTCAAGGGAGTGTAGGAGGCCTAGGGGTGGTGTTCAGGAGGAGGACTTGTGTTGGAAGCGGGTGAAGGGATCAGTGGAGGGAGGGTTAGGTTCCCGGTTGAAGAAGTAAGCGTGGAGGCGAAGGCGGTGGAAAAACTGCTCTATGTCCAAACAATCCACAAACTTGCCTGCCCTGGTCGACACATTGTCTCAGCCTGTTCCTGCCCCACCAAACTCATCGCCACCTATCTGGAATCCATTTTCTCCCCTTTGGTCCAGGAACTCCCTACCTGCGTCCGTGACACTACCCATGCCCTCTACCTCCTTCAGAACTTCCAATTCCCTGGCACCAAACACTTCATTTTCACCATGGATGTCCACTCCGTCTACACCTGTATTCTGCATGCAGATGGACTCAAGGCCCTCCGCTTCTTCCTGTCCTGCAGGCCCGACCAGTTCCCCTCCACCGACACCCTCATCGGCCTCGCTGAACTCGTCCTCACCCTCAACAACTTCTCTTTCCATTCCTCCCACTTCCGACAGACAAAGTGGGTGGCCATGGGCACCCGCATGGGCCCCAGCTATGCCTGCCTCTTTGTAGGTTACGTGGAACAGCCCCTCTTCCGCACCTACACAGGCCCCAAACCCCACCTCTTCCTCCGGCGTTACATTGATGACTGTATCGGCGCCACCTCTTGCTCCCCAGAGGAGCTCGAACAGTTCATCCATTTCACCTACACCTTCCACCCCAACCTTTAGTTCACCTGGGCCATCTCCATCACATCCCGCACCTTCCTGGGCCTCTCAGTCTCCATCTCAGCTTGTAACTGATGTCCATTTCAAGCCCACCGACTCCCACAGCTACCTAGAATACATCTCTTCCGACTCACCCTCCTGCAAAAATTCCATCCCCCATTCCCAATTCCTTCGCCACCGCCGCATCTGCTCCCACGATTAGGCTTTCCACTCCCGCACATCCCAGATGTCCAAGTTCTTCAAGGACTGCAACTTTCCCTCCACAGTGGTTGAGAACGCCCTTGACCGCATCTCCTGCATTTCCCGGGACACATCCCTCACACCCCGCCCCCGCCACAACTGCCCAACAAGGATCCCCCTCGTTCTCACACACCACCCCGCCAACCTCCGGATACAACGCATCATCCTCCGACACTTCCGCCATCTGCAATCCGACCCCACCACCCAAGACATTTTTCCATCCCGACCCTTGTCTGCTTTCTGGAGAGACCACTCTCTCTGTGACTCCCTTGTTCGCTCCGCACTCCCCTCCAACCCCAACACACCCAGCACCTTCCCCTGCAACTGCAGGAAATGCTACGCTTGCCCCCACAACTCCTCCCTCACCCATATCCCAGTCCCCAAGATGACTTTCCATATTAAGCAGAGCTTCACCTGCACATCTGCCAATGGGGTATACTGCATCCACTGTACCCGGTGCGGCTTCCTCTACATTGGGGAAACGAAGCGGGGGCATGGGGACCGCTTTGCAGAACACGTCCGCTCAGTTCACAATAAACAACTGCACCTCCCAGTCATGAACCGTTTCCACTCCCCCTCCCAATCTTTAGATGACATGTCCATCATGGGTCTCCTGCAGTGCCACAATGATGCCACCCGAAGGTTGCAGGAACAGCAACTCATATTCTGCTTGGGAACCCTGCAGCTCAATGGTATCAATGTGGACTTCACCAGCTTCAAAATCTCCCCTTTCCCCACCGCATCCAAAAACCAGCCCAGTTCGTCCCCTCCCGCCACTGCACCACACAACCAGCCCAGCTCTTCCCCTCCACCCACTGCATCCCAAAACCAGTCCAACCTGTCTCTGCCTCCCTAACCTGTTCTTCCTCTCACCCATCCCTTCCTCCCACCCCAAGCCGCACCTCCATTTCCTACCTACTAACCTCATCCCACCCCCTTGACCTGTCCATCTTCCCTGGACTGACCTAATCCCTCCATGCCTCCCCACCAAAACTCTCCTCTCCACCTATCTTCTTTTCTCTCCATCTTCGGTCCGCCTACCCCTCTCTCCCTATTTATTCCAGAACCCTCACCCCATCCCCCTCTCTGATGAAGGGTCTAGGCCCGAAACGTCAGCTTTTGTGCTCCTGAGATGCTGCTTGTCCTGCTGTGTTCATCCAGCCTCACATTTTATTATCTCTGACAGTCTCTGTGCTGTTTGATGTGATGCAATGCCTCCCTCTGCTGGCCTCCACACACCACTGCACAGGCAGCAGCAGGGGATGGGCACCATCAGGGATTTGTTCAGAGAGGGACTGGGAGGGCAGCAGCGCACGACACCATCCAAACTGATTTCTTCCTCATGTACTTATCTAAATGTCTTTTAAACGCTGTAACTGCACTCACTTCCACCATTTCCTGTGGAATTTTATCCCGTACGTGAACGACTCTCTGTAAAATAATTGCCCCTCATGTCTCTTTTAAAATGTTTGATCCTCAAAATTTGAAACATCCCCACAGTCTTGAAATCCTCCATCCCCAAGAAAAGGTAACCAACATTCAACTTATTTGTGCACCTCATGATTTATAAGCCTCAATCAGGTCACCCCTTATCCTCCCTGTGCACAAGTCAGTAAAGTCCCAGCCTATCCAGCCTCTGAAAACACTCTGAAGTGGTGATGTATCCGGATTGAATCAGGCGACAGTGTTGGGCCCATGCAGTGTTTTCGGTGTAAGGGAGTATGTCTACGTGTCAGCATTCTGAAACTTGCGAACACATCCTTCCATGACACTGTCTCTCTATCTGCCCCTCTCTATCTATATATCCAAACCATCCCATTTGTTCATATTTAAACCGATTCCAGACCATCTCTCTCTGGCAGTGACACCCATGGCACCCCTTGTCCTGGCACAGGCAGCACAGTGGCTCAGTGGTTAGCACTGCAGCCTCACAGCACCAGGGACCTGGGTTCAATTCCAGCCTCGGGCAACTGTCTGTGCAGAGTTTGCACGTTCTCCCCATGTCTGCGTGAGTTTCCTCCGGGTGCTTCGGTTTCCTCCCACAGTCCAAAGATGTGCAGGCTAGTTGGATTGGCCATGCTAAAATGCCCGTAGTGTTCAGGAGTGTGTGGGTTATAGGGGGATGGGTCTGGGTGTGATGCTTCAAGGGGTGGTGTGGACTGGTTGTGCCAAAGGGCCTGTTTCCACACCGTAGGGAATCTAATCTAATCCTTATATCTCAAACCATCCATTCCCACCGACATCCTGGTAAATCTCTGCTGTTCCCTCTCCAGATTAATATTATCCTTCCTATAACAGTGCGACCAGAACTGGACACAGTACATCAGAAGATGCCTCACCTACATCCTGTACAATGTGAAAATGACATCCCAACTCCCAAACTCAAAGGTCTGAGCAAAGAAGGTAACGAACTAAATGCCTTCTTAACCAGCCTGTCTATATGTGACACAGACTTCGAAGAGTTATACCTGATGGCCGAGTCTCTGTTCTGCAACACTACCAAAGGCCCTAATTTAAATTGTATAAGTCCTGCCCTTGTTTGTTTTACCAAAAGCAATGTCTTGCATTTATGCAAATTAAACACAATCTGCCACACCACAGCCCAGTGAGAGATATTCCCACCCCCCGACACAACCCTGACATGTTTTGAAAGACCCTCCCATCTCCAGAAGGCCTACAAACTCCTGCCTTTATTTTCGCAAAGACCCTGAGCTTGGTTTGCCTTGTGCGGGCAGCAGGAGGCGTGGGGTGGTGGTGGTGGGAGTGTGGATTGCAGACCAGCCTGTGATGGGGAGATTCATTTTCTTCAGGGTAGAGAGTTTGCCAATGGGCACCCAGATGGGCCCTAGTTATGCCTGTCTCTTCATTGGATACGTGGAACATTCCTTTTCCCAGTCCTATTCTGCTACCCTCCTCCACCCACAGCTCTTTCTCCACTGTATCAATAATATCATCGGAGATAGTAGGAACTGCAGATACTGGAGAATCTGAGATATTATCAGTACTGCTTCTCTCTCTCGTCTGGAATTGGAAAGCTTCACATATTTTGCTTCCAACTTCCACCCTGCCCAAACTTTCACCTGGTCTATCTCTGACCTTCCCTTCTTCAACATTTCTGTTTCCATTTCTGGGATAGACTGGCCACTAATATTCATTACAAATCCACTGTCTCCCACAGCTACCTGGGCTATATGTCCTCACACCCTCCTTCCTGTAAAATCCTGTAAATGTCTTGCATTTATGCAAATTAAACACAATCTGCCACACCACAGCCCAGTGAGTGATATTCCCACTGCACCCCCACACAACCCTGACATGTTTTGAAAGACCCTCCCAGCTCCAGAAGGCCTACAAACTCCGGTCTTTATTTTCGCAAAGACTCCCTCCATCTCATTCTCTCAGTTCCTCCGTTTCCAGCACATATGTTCAGATGAGGCTAACTTCAACAAGAGAGCCTCCGACAAGTCCACCTTCCTCCTCAACTGAGGATTCCCCAGCTCCTTTGTTGACAGGGCCCTCAACCAGGTCTGATCCATCTCGCACACTTCTCCCCTCACTCCTTCTCCTTCCTCCCGCAACAGTGATAGGGTTCCCCTTAGCCTCACCAACCATCCCAACAGCATCCACATCCAGAAGATCATCAGACGCCACTTCTGCCACTTTCAGTGAGATGCCACCACCAGACCACCTCTCCCTTGATAACAAAGTGTGAAGCTGGATGAACACAGCAGGCCAAGCAGCATTACAGGCCTGCCTTCCGCAGGGACTGTTCTCTCCGGGACACCCTGTTACACACTTCCTTCACCCCCAACAATTCCCCACAGCCCTACGGCCCTTCCCCTGTAACCGGTGAAGGTGCTACACCTGCCCATTTACCCCCTCCCTCCCCAGTATCCAAGGGCCCAAACATACCTTCCAGGTGAAGCAACACTTCACCCGCACTTCCCAGAATCTAGTCGACTGCATTCGCTGCTCACAATGTGGTCTCCTCTACATTGGGAAATGAAGTGAAGACTTGGTGAATGCGAGGTAGAACATCTATGCGCGACTTGTAAAAAAAAGTCTCTGAACTGCCTGTTGCCTGCCACTTTAATGCACCACCCTGCTCCCTGGCCAACATCTCTGTCTCGCTGCAGTGTTACAGTGGTGCCCAAAGCAAGCTGGAGGAACTACACCTCATTTTCCACTTGGGGACCCTGCAGCACTCCGGACTCAGTATTGAGTTCAATAATTTTAGGGGCTAAACTCTCCCATGTCCCACACCCCACTGCACACACCAGGCCTTGTTACCACACAGCCTGCCATTACACACTCCCTGTTGTTAGTCACTAACAGTCCCTGTGAGCAACTACTCACCCTCCCAGCCTGATCGTTATTAACTCCTTTGTCTGTCCAACTTCTTTCTCTCTCTTTGGGCCCTAGCATCTCGGTTACTCTCTACCCCACCCACCTCCCTATTTTCAGCATATAAACTGACATTTTCTCAGCCACCAACAATTCTGAGGAAGGGTCACTGAACCCCAAACATTGACTGTCTTTTTTTCCTTCAAAGATGCCGCCAGATCTGCTGAGCTTTTCCAGCAACTTTGTTTTTGATCCTAGAATATAATTTGTTGCTGTGTAACGTTTAATGCTTTTAAGATGAGAGCATTCACACCTTAGAGGTGGGAAATAGTGATCTGCAATATGATCTTTTGGGGTTGGAAATTACACTCTTTTGTCATGTCTGGTGTTCAGTAATGTCTAATCGAGATTCTTCATAGTGCAGAACATGTCTGCAGAATTTCTTTCCCGAACATTGCAGTCTCCAGATATAGTAGGAACTGCTGCTGCTGGAGAATCTGAGATAACAAAGTATCGAGCTGGAGGAACACAGCAGGCCAAGCAGCATCAGAGGAGCAGGAAAGCTGACATTTCGGGTCTGGACACTTCTTCAGAAATGGGGGAGGAGAAGGGGATTCTGGAATAAATAGAGAGGGAGAGGGAGAGGCGGATGGAAGATGGATAAACGAACAGATAGGTGGAGAGGAGACAGACAGGTCAAGGAAGCTGGGATGGAGCCAGTAAAGGTGAGCGTAGGCGGGGAGTTAGGGTGGAGGTTGGTCAGTCAAGGGAAGCCGGACAGGTCAAGGAGACAGGGATGAGACTGGTTGGTAGGAGGTAGGGGCGGGGGTTGAGGTGGGAGGAGTGGATCAGTGGGAGAAAGGATGGACAGGTCACTGAGTCAGGGATGAGCTGGGCTGGTTTTGGGATGCATTTGGGGGTCGGGAGATTTTGAAGCTTGTGAAGTCCACATTGATACCATGAGGCTGCAGGGTTCAAAAGCAAAATATGAGATCCTGTTCCTGCAGCCTTTGGGTGGTATCATTATGACATTGGATGAGGCCCAGGATGGACATGATATCCAGGGTGTGGAGCGTAGATGTTCCACAAAGCGGTCTCAAAGGCTCTGCTTGTTTTCCCCAATGAAGAGGAGGCCACATCAGGAACAGGGGATACAATATACATCAGCAGATGTGCAGGTGAACATCTGTTTGATGTGGAAGGTTTTCCTGCGGCCTGGGTTGGAGGGTATGGGGTGGTGGGGTAGGGGCAGGTTCTGCACTTCTCGCAGTTGCAGGGAAAAGATCCGGGTGACGTGGAGCTGGAGGGGAGTGTAGAGCGGACAAGAGATTCATGGAGAAAGTGGTCCCTCCAGAAAGCAGGGAAGAGTGGCGAGGGGGAAATGTCTTTGGTGGTGGGATCAGATTGCAGACGGCACAGGTGCTGTAAGATGATGTGTTGGATCCGGAGGTTGGTGGGGGTGGTCGGGGCGCATGGGGTGCCTCAGGATGAGAGGATTCTCTTTTGGTTTTATCGAGGGGAGGGGGTGTGAGGGATGAGTTGCAGAAAACATGAGAGATGCGTTCGAGGGTATTTTCAACCACTGTGGAGGGGGAGTTGCAACCCTTGAAAAATGAAGACATCTGGGATGACTGCAAGTGGAAATCCTCATCTCAGGAACAGATGCAGAGGAGGCGAAGGAATTGGGAATAGAGAATAATATTTTTGCAGGAAGGTGGGTGGGAAGACGTGTATTCAAGGTAGCTGTGGGAGTTGGTAGGCTTGAAATGGATATTGTTTTCCAGGTGGTTTCCAGAGATGGAAACACAGAGGCCCAGGAAGGAGAGAGATGTATCACACATGGTCCAGGGAAACTCAAAGTTGGGATGGAAGATGTTGGTGAAGTGGATGAACTGTTTGAGCTCCTGGTGGGAGCATGAGGTGGGACCGATACAGTTATCAATATAACGGAGGAAGAGGTGGGGTTTAAGGCCAGCGTAGCTTTGGAAAAGGGATTGTTCTATGTAACATACAAAGAGGCAGGCATAACTTGGGCCCATGCCGGTCCTACGGCCAACCCTTTTGTCTGTAGGAAGTGGAAGGACTTGAAGGAGAAGTTATTAATGGTGAAGACGAGTTCAGCTAAGCGGACAAGGGTGTCAGTGAAGGGGGACTGGTCGGGCCTGGGGGACAGGAAGAAGCAGAGGTCCGTTAGGTCATCTGTTTGGGGATTACAAGTATACAGGGATTGGAGGTCCATGGTGACGATGAGGTGTTGGGGACCAGGAAATTGGAAGTTCTGGAGGAGTTGGAGGGCGTGGGTGGTATCATGGACATTGGTGGGGATTAGCTGGACCAAGGCGGGGAAAATGGAGTCCTGATAGTTGGAGATAATTTCGGTGGGGCAGGAGCAGGCAGAGACAATGGGTTGACCAGGGCCGACAGGTTTGTGGATTTTGGGAAGGAGATAGAAGCGGGCGGTGCAGGATTAGGGAACAATGAGGTTGGAGGCTGTGAGTGGGAGGTCACCTGAGGTGATGAGGTTGAGGATGGTCTGGGAGATGATGTATTGGTGGTCAGGGGTGGGGTCATGATCAAGGAGTCAGTAGATGGAGGTGTCAGAGAGCTGGCATCTGGTCTCAGCAATGTCGAGGTCTGTGTGCCATTCTACAAATGTGCTTCCCTTATCCGTGGGTTTTATAGTGAGGTGAGGGTTGGAGACAAGGGAGCGGAGGGCTGTATGTTCTGCAGGGCTGAGGTTGGAATGGGTGAGAGGGGTGGAGAGGTTGAGGCAATTGATGTCTCAATGGCAGTTGGAGATGAAGAATTCGAGGGAGGGTAGGAGGCCTGGGAATGGTGTCCAGAAGGAGGGGGTGTGCTGGCGGTGGGAGAAGGGGTCAGTAGAGGGAGGATTTCAGATAATAACCATTTAAGCTGGAAATCATAGCCAAGCAATTAAAGATGCTAATAGTTTATCTAAATGACGCAGCACATTCCCTCAACATCCTCTCGTTGAGGCAAGTACCTTGCATTTGTTCAACACTGAAAAATCTTCCCTGTGTAATTCAGTAAATTTAACCAGAATTTGATAAATTCAAATTCAGCTGAAATTTGGCACGTAAAATGTGACTCAAAATCTGGGCATGACTTTGGTCTTGTGTAATGGGTAGCACCAATGCCTGTGCCAGAGGTCTGATTCAATTCCAATCTCTGAATCTATGATAATGTCACTGGCTCTGGACCAGAAGTTCTGGATACAACTCCTGCCAGCCACAGAGGTGTGTCACAGCCTGTCAGAACAGGTTGATGAGCAAATATACGGGACAGTCATATTGTAGATTTAGGGGCCATTGCAGTGTGGTGGCCTTCACCTTTGGACCAGAGGCCTCAATTCAAATCCCCCAGCAGTGTTTCATAAAATGCCTAAACAAGTTGGTGAAATTTTTTCCAGAATTGTGGCTTGATTGAGAAGGACCAGTGTTGAATTTCAGAATTCAGGCCCGGGATAACAGAAAGCACAGCCATTCGTGTTGATTGGAGTAAAATGTGCATCTGATATATGTTTATAAAAACATGAAGGGCATAGATAGGGTGAATAGTCAGGGTCTTTTTCTAGAGTATGGGGAGTCAAACATTAGAAGGCACAGGTTTATGGAACAACGGGAAAGATTTAAAAAACCATACGAATGAACTTCCAGATAAAGTGCTGGAGGCTTGTGAAAACACCATTTCAAAGGATGGGTATATGTATTGGAAGGGTCCAGAGGAATGTAGGCCAAACGCTGGCAAATGGGATGAGATTAATTTCGGCTACCTGGGCAGCATGGACATGTGGACCAAGGGATTTGTTCCCATACTGTACATCTTTATGATTCATTCATTTGCTCGGGATCTCTTTGTAATCTTGGATAACCTTGTCTGTCCATGGTTCATATAATCTCAGTGTCATCCGTAAACTTGCTAACCTTGCCTTCTATAATTTTCATCTGAATCATTCATTTAAATGACAACCAAAAGTAAATCTAGCACTGACCCCTGTGGATCACCGCTAACCACAGGCTTCCCGTCTGAAGGACAATCCTCCATGACCACCCTGTCTCCTGTCATAAAGCAGGAACACACACACACACACACACACACACACACACACACACACACACACACACACACACACACACACACACACACACACACACATGGACACGCACACGCACACGCGCATGCACTTGCACACATGCACACAGCCGTGGAGATAGATACATTCTGATGAATAAGCAGTTCAAGGGTTATGGTGAGAAGGCAAGGGAATTGTTTTGAGAAATATGTCAAGCATAATTGAACAGCAGAGCAGACTCAATGGGCCAGATGGCAAATTCTGCTCCAATTTCTTAAACTGTCTGGTCTGAAGGTATTGGGAATATTTAGAGGAGGTAATTTGCTGTGTGGCTGACGCACTTTAAGGAGCCTCCCAATTAAGACTGAGGTACGAATATATCTTTCTCTTTAACATTGTGCTGTCTGTGGTGTTCTCATCCCCAGGGAACAGTGAACACTGGGTTAGTGAAGATATTCAAGGCGGAGCTCAACTGACTTTTAACGGACAAGAGAGTCCATTATTGGGAATAAACAGGAAAAGTGTGTTCAGCCACAAACAGATCAGCCATGATCTTTCTAAATTAAGCAGCAGGCTCGAGGGTCCAATTGGCCAACTGCAGCTCGTATCCTGTTTGTTGTTGTCTCACTCCTCCCTTCAAAGCTGTTACAGAGGAAAAGGATGTCCCCATTCAAACAGTCATGGTTGCTATCATAGAGACACAGAGATATACAGCATGGAAACAGAGCTTTCGCTCCAACTCATCCACGCCATCCAGATATCCGAAATAAATCTGGGCCCATTTGCCAGCATTTGGTCCATTCCTCTCTAAACCATTCAGAAACATATACCCATCCTGATGCCATTTAAATGTTGTAATTGTACCAGCCTCCACCACTTCCTCTGGCAGCTCATTCCATAAACACATCACCCTCTGCATGAAAATGTTGCCCCTTAAGTCCCTTTTAAACCTTTCCCCTCTCTCCTTAAAGCTGTGCTCTCTCGTTTTGGACTCCCCCACCCCAGGGAAATGACCTTGGCTGTTTACACTCCTGTGTCCCTTATGACTTTGCAAACGTCTGTAAGGTCACTCATCAAAGACTTTTTATTTTATTGTGTACCAATTGTGGCAACGTTTTCACACAGCACCCACAGCCAAAAATGAAATTAACCAGAAGCTTAACTATATTTGTGATGTTCTTAAAGGGACAGATGTTAACCAGACTGATAGGAAACCTCCCCTTCTCCTCGATATATTTCTGGAGAAAATTGAACACCTGATTGAGAGGGCAGACTAGATGTATTGCTGCATCTAAAAGACAGCATTTCTGACCTTACAGCATTCTACTCAAATGTCAGTCTATATCCTGTGCTTGTTTTTTAAACACTCAAGGATCAAAATCATTGACAGTACAACCTCGGCCTGATGATCTGACAACAAATGGCCCTAATGGTGTAATGCTGAGCTCAGATACTTCTCGACAACCAGCTACACACCACAGGAGAGGCCCTGCAACCTTTCCCAGCTGCTACACAGCGAGTCCTGGTTCACTAACAAGAAATGCAGAATATAGATAATTATTTAGTTTCAGGTTGGAAAGCAGCGATTAATGGAATTCCTCAAGAAATGTTGTGAGTTCATCAACAGTTTACAATCCAGATTAATGATGTTGATGAAGGGCTGATAGGATTGGAGCTCAATGTGCTAGTACAGCATTATAGTCACCCAATAAGATGACAAGTGGAGGGAGGTGATCTACACTGGTGTGTAGACAGGGGGTGTTTGGGAGCAAACTTCCAGCAATGCAAATAAAACAGTAGAGTGTGGGTTGTGGGACATTTGTGTTTTGGGGAAAGGATAAAACAGCAGTAAATTATACGACTGGAGAAGTAACAACAGAGATTGGTGCTACTGAGTGATTTGTGTGTCCTGGGACAGAAATCATATAAAGTTAGTTTGAAGATGTCGCAAGCGATTTGCAAAGTAAATGGAATAGTGCTGTTTCTTGAAAAGGGTGCTGGGTATGATGTGAGGCATGTTTCTCTGCTTCTGTACAGAGCATTGCTGAGAATCCATCTCATGCTCTGTCTGCAGTCATGATGCCTGAAACTAAAAAAAAAATCACAATGGCCTTTGAAACTTTTCAAAGATGGTTCTCTACACACTGTCCTGTGATGAAGGCATTATATTATGGAGAATTAATAGTTTAATTCTGAGAACCAGAAATATTCTTGACTATATAGGAACTTGAGGAGAGTGTAAATGGTGAATACCTGACGGATAATTTGTCTTGATTGGGAGAATACAACTGGGGAAATAATTTAAAAAATAAAACAGATTCTAAAGAAGGTACACTTGACCTGAAGCATTAATTCTAATTTCTCTTCATAGATGCTGCCAGGCTGCTGACCTTTTCCACTAATTTCTGTATTTCGTTCGGAATAAGACACATTCATTTTAATATAGATGTTGTGAAGACATCTAGACTTGTTATTTTTAAATTATACAGGCACATATAAACATGTCTTTAAATCAAGTCGGCCCTTTTGTTGCTCAGGAAATGACGCTGTGTATGACAGCAGCAATGATGCACCAACATGGAGCAGGGAATGTGATGGAAACTAATAGCTCCGACAATGTTCAAGAGGACCTCACATGTTCATGTTGGGGGTTGCATAGCATGATTGCGCGATTCAACTCAGAGAGGAGAAAAGAAACGCAACCTACCTGAAAAGCAACAGCCTATCGCTTCCTCTCTATTTCCTTGTTCCTCATCGCATCAATGTATGAGAGCTCAAAATGCACCGATCATCATTACCACTCATGGAGGATTCATGATGAGGATTAATTGGAATCTCCCACTGCCTGTAGCAAAGGGAATTCAGCCAAATCTAACAGTTCGAGGAAATAATCCCATTGCCAACAATTTGTGCGAGCAGAATAAATTTGGAAGCAGAATAATTTGGGACAATCTCTCACATTTTTCCTTTTATCATGAGTTCAACTGTTACGTGGACAAAGTTCTTTTAAATTAATATTTCAGTTTGTCATCAAATATACGTGTGTGTGTGTGTGTGTGTGTGTGTGTGTGCGTGTGTGCGTGTGTGTGTGTGTGCATGTGTGTGTGTGTGTGTGTGTATGTGTGTCTTTCTTCTTTGCATCATAGTTTGAGTAAAATTGGTTTGGTCATAAATATGTCATTTTAGCAGATTAAAGAAAACTGTCTGACTCTTTCCTTACACTGACCCTGACCCAGTCTGAGACCTATATTATCAGCCACATCTCCAACCTGGCTACGTTTAAAATTTGTAGTGATCAGGGGAGAGGTGGGACTGGAAAAGGAAACACTGTGCCGGCAAGCCAGTACGCCAGAGACCATTGAGCTTGACATGAGAGCTGGGTAAGTTGTTGGAGGCGATTCTGAGGGATAGGAATGACATGCATTTGGAAAGGGTAGAAGTGAATAGGGATAGTAAACATTGCTTTGTGCAGTGTAAATCACATCTCCCTAACTTGATTATTTTGAAGAGGTGATAAAGAAGGTTGATGAAGGCAGTGTGGCAGACATTTTCCAAATCGGCATCAGGAAGGTGCTCCATAACGTTCCAAACGGTAGACAGATTAGCAATGGGTAATCACATGGGATCCAGGGGGAGCTAGTCAATTGAATTCAAAATTGGCTTGAAGGTGGAGGATTGTTTTACAGACTGGAGACCATTGACCTGCGGTGTACCGCAAGTATCAGTGCTGAGTTCACTGCTTTCCATCATTAATATAAAGGATTTGGATGTGAATATCAGAGACATGGTTAGTAAGTTTACAGGTGACATTAAAAAGTGGTGCCGTGGACAGTGGTGAAGTTTATCTCAGTGTGCAATGGAACATTGATCAGATGGGCCAATGGGCCAAGGTGTGGCTGATGGAGTTTAATTTAGATAAATGAGAGGTTTTGCGTTTGGTAGAGTAAAGCAGGGCAGGACTTTGGGCCCCACAACTCAGGAATGACATACTAGCTCTGGAGCATCTCCAGCGGAGATTCACACGGATGATCCCTGGAATGGTACGTTTAACGTATGATGAACAGCTAAGGATCCTGGGATTGTACTCATCAGAGTTTAGAAGGTTGAGGGGAGACCCAATAGAAACTTACAAAATAATGGATGGCTTAGAAGGGGTGCACGCTAGGAAGTTGTTTCTGTTAGGCAGGAGACTAGGGGAGACTAAGTTGTTTCTGTTAGGCGGGAGGAGAGCGAGGGCCAGACAGAGAGAGCGCCAGGAGGCTGTCGGGAATGTAATGTTTTTTATTCCCACTTTAAAAAGCTTACCTCGAGCGGGGGCCGTCTTCATGTCCTTGGGCAGGAAAAAGAGTGGAAGGGCGATAGTCATTGGGGATTCAATTGTAATGGAAATAGATAGGCGGTTCTCCGGTGGAAAACGGGACTCCCGAATGGTATGTTGCCTCCCAGGTGCACGGGTCAGGGATGTCTCCGGTCGGCTGCAGAACATTCTGAAGGGGGAGGGTGAACAGCCAGTTGTCGTGTTGCATATAGGCACCAACGATATAGGCAGAAAATGGGATGAGGTCATCCAAGCAGAATTTAGGGAGTTAAGAGCCAAGTTAAAAAGTAGGACCTCAAAGGTAGTAATCTCAGGATTGCTACCCGTGCCACGTGCTAGTCAGTGCAGAAACGAAAGAACAGCTAGGATGGATGCGTGGCTTGAGAGATGGTGTAGGAGGGAGGGGTTCAGATTTTTGGGACTTTGGAACCGGTTCCGGAAAACGTTGAACTATTACAAATTGGATGGTCTACAGCTGAGCCAGACTGGAACCAATGTCTTTGGGGATACTTTTGCTAATGCTGTGGGGGAGGGTTTAAACTAATGTGGCAGGGGGATGGGAACCAAATATTGGACAGAAAAGAGGTAGGAACGAAAGCCTGTAAGGAACTAGTTAATGGAGTCAGTGTGACTAAAGGGAACAGTAGTCGGGGAGCAGATGATGAACACAAAGTGACAGGTGGTCTGAGGTGCATTTGTTTTAATGCGAAAGGTGTAGTTGATAAGGCAGATGAGCTTTGGGCTTGGATCAGTACCTGGGAGTATGATGTTATTGCTATTACTGAGGCTTGGTTGAGGGAAGAGTATGATTGGCAACTAGTTGTCCCAGGATATCGATGCTTCAGTGGGGTTAGAGAGGGAGGTAAAAGGGGTGGACGAGTTGCAGTACTTGTCATGTCAAAGACGATAACACAGCCGTACTGAAGGAGGGCCCCATGGAGGACTCAAGCAATGAAGCAATATGGGGAGAACTCAGAAATAGGAAGGATGCAGTAACAATGTTGGGGCTGTACTACAGGCCTCCCAACAGCGAGCGTGAGATAGAGGTACAAATATGTAAACAGATAATGGAAAGTTGGAGGAGAAACAGGCTGGTGGTGATGGGAGATTTTAATTTTCCCAACATTGACTGGGATTCACTCAGTGTTAGGGGTCAAGATGGAGCAGAATTTGTAAGGAGTGTCCAGGGGGGTTTTCTAGAGCAGTATGTATGTAGTCCAACTCGGGAAGGTGCCATACTGGACCTGGTGCTGGGGAATGAACCTGGCTAGGTGGTTGATATTACAGTAGGGGACTACTTTGGAAATAGCGACCACAATTCCGTAAGTTTTACAATACTCATGGACAAGGATGGGAGTGGTCCTAAATGAAGAGTACTAAACTGGGAGAAGGCTGACTATACCAAGTTTCCGGAGGATGTGAGGAATGTAGATTGGGAGAAACTGTTTGAAGGTAAATCCACATTTGGTGTGTGGGAGGCTTTTAAGGAGAGATTGATTAGCATGCAGGAGAGACATGTTCCTGTGAAAATGAGGAATAGAAATGGCAAGATGAAGGAACCATGGATGACAGTTGAAATTGTTTTACTAGCCAAGAGTAAAAAAGGAAGCATACATGAGGTCTAGGCAACTGAAGACTGGCGACGCTTTGCAAGAATATCGGGAATGCATAGCGAATCTGAAACGAAGGATTAAGTGGGCTAAGAAAGGTCATGAGATATTGCTGGCAAACATGGTTAAGGAAAATCCCAAAGCCTTTTATTCATATGAAAAGAGCAAGAGGGTAACTAGAGAGAGGATTAGCCAGCTTAAGGACAAAGAAGGAAAGTTATGTGCTGATTCAGAGAAAATGGGTGACATTCTTACCGAGTATTTTGCATCGGTATTCTCCAAGGAGAGGGACATGACAGATGTTGAGGTTAGGGATAGATTTTTGCTAACTCTAGGTCAAGTTGACATAAGGAAAGAAGAAGTGTTGGGTATCCTAAAAGTCATTAAGATGGACAAGTCCCCTGGTCTGGATGGTATCTATCCCAGGTTACTGAGGGAAGTGAGAGAGGGCATAGCCGGGGCCTTAACAGATATCTTTGCAGCATCCTTCGACATGGGTGAGGTCCCAGAGGTCTGGAGACTTGCTAATGTTTTACCCTTGTTTAAGAAGGGCAGCAAGGATAATCCAGGTAATTATCGACCGGTGAGCCTGACTTCAGTGCTAGGGAAGCTACTGGAGAAGATACTGAGGGATAGGATCTATTCCCATTTGGAAGAAAATGGGCATATCAGTGATAGGCAACATGGTTTTGTGCAGTGAAGGCCATGTCTTACCAACTGAATAGTATTCTTTGAGGACGTGACAAAGTTGATTGATGAGGGAAAGGCTGTAGATATCATATACGTGGACTTCAGTGAGACGTTTGATAAGATTTCCCATGGCAGGCTGATGGAGAACGTGAAGTCACATGGGGTCCAGGGTGTGCTAGCAAGGTGGATAAAAAACTGGCTAGGCAACAGGAGACAGAGAGTTGTAGTGGAAGGGAGTTTCTCAAATTGGAGACCTATGACCAGTGGTGTTCCACAGGGATCTGTGCTGGGACCATTGTTGTTTGTGACATATGTAAATGATTTGGAGGATGGTGTAGGTGGTCTGATCAGCAAGTTTTCAGATGACACTAAGATTGGTGGAGTAGCAGATAGTGAAGGGAACTGTCAGAGATTACAGCAGAATATAGATAGACTGGAGAGTTGGGCAGATAAATGGCAGATGGAGTTCAATCCGGGCAAATGCAAGGTGATGCATTTTCGAAGATCAAATTCATGGGCGAACTATACAGTAAATGGAAAAGTCCGAGGGAAAATTGATGAACAGAGAGATCTGGGTGTTTCGGTCCATTGCTCCCTGAAGGTGACAACACAGGTCAATAGGGTTGTCAGGAAGGCATATGGCATGCTTTCCTTCATTGGGCAGGGTATTGAGTACAAGAGTTGGCAGGTCATGTTGCAGTTGTATAGGACTTTGGTTCGGCCACATTTGGAGTACTGTGTATAGCTCTGTTCGCCATATTACCAAAAGGATATAAATGCTTTGGAGAGGGTGCAGAGGAGGTTCACCAGGATGTTGCCTGGTATGGAAGGTGCTAGCTACGAAGAGAGGCTGAGTAGATTAGGATTATTTTCATTAGAAAGACAGAGATTGAGGGGGGGCCTGATTGAGGTCTACAAAATCATGAGGAGTATAGACAGGGTGGATAGCAAAAAGTTTTTTTCCCAGAGTGGGGGATTCAATTACGAGGGGTCATGAGTTCAAAGTGAGAGGAGGAATGTTTCAGGGAGATATGCGTGGAAAGTTCTTTACACAGAGGGTGGTGGGTGCTTGGAATGCGTTGCCAGTGGAGGTGGTAGACACAGACACGTTAGCGTCTTTTAAGATATATTTGGACAGGTGTATGGATGGGCAGGGGGAAAATGGCCCCAGACCATTAGAAAATAGATGACAGGTTCGACAGAGGATCTTCTGGATGTGAGTTTGCTCGCTCAGCTGGAAGGTTAGTTTTCAGACGTTTCATCACCATTCTAGGTAACATCATCAGCGAGCCTCCGATGAAGCACTGGTGTTATGTCCCGCTTTCTATTTATCTGTTTTGGTTTCCTTGGGTTGGTGATGTCATTTCCTGTGTTGGTGATGTCATTTCCTGTTCTTTTTCTCAGAGGATGGTAGATTGGCTCCAAATCAATGTGTTTGTTGATGGGGTTCCAGTTGGAATGCCATGCTTCTAGGAATTCTCGAGCGTGTCTCTGTTTGGCTTGCCCTCGGATGGATGTGTTATCCCAATCAAACAGGACAAATGGGCAATCAAATGGACAAACAGGCAGAAAGCTAGCCACCAGGATATATGAACATCAACTTGCCACAAAACGACATGACCCACTATCACTAGTATCCTTCCATACAGATGAGGAAGGACACCACTTTGATTGGGACAACACATCCATCCTAGGACAAGTCAAACAGAGACACGTGTGAGAATTCCGAGAAGCATGGCATTCCAACCGGAATTCCATCAACAAACACATTGATTTGGAGCCCATCTACCATTCTCTGAGAAAAAAGAACAGGAAATGACATCATCAACCCAAGGAAACCTAAACAGGTAAACAGAAAGCGGGACATAACACCAGCGCTTCATCGGAGGCTCACTGATGATGTTACTTAGAATGGTGACAAAACGTCTGAAAACTAACCTTCCAGCTCAGTGAGCAAGCTCACATCCAGAAACTCAACTTGAGCTACAAATCTTCTCAAAACTGGCTAACAGAGGATCTTGATTGGCGTAGGCTTGGAGGGCCGAAGGGCCTGTTCCTGTGCTGTAATTTTCTTTGTTCTTTGTTCTTTGACACGTGGGCACAGCCTTAAAATGAGAGGCGATAAATTTAAAACTGAAATGAGACTACATTTCTTCAGCCAGAGAGTGGTGGGCTTGTGGAATTCAATGCCACGGAGTGCCGTGGAGGCCAGGACGTTGGATGCCTTCAAAGCAGAGATCGACAAGTTCTTGATTACACAAGGAATCAAGGGCTACAGGGAGAGTGCATGGAAGTGGAGTTGAAATGCCCATCAGCCATGATTTAAAAGGCAGAGTGGACTTTATGGGCCAAATGGCCTTACTTCCACTCCTATGTCTTATCATCTTATGGTCTTATACAGTCAATGCTGGGGCCCTGGGGACTGTTGCTGAATAAAGAGACCTTTAGTGCATTCACTTCGTTCCTTGAAGGTGGAGTAGTATGTGAGACAGGGTAGGGAAGGACACATTTGTCATGATTGCCCTAATCAGTCAGAGCATTGGGTACAGGGGTTGTGATGGCATGTTGCTCCTGTACAGGACATTGATGAGGGCACTTTAAGAATACTGCGCACATTTCAGTTGGCTCGGCTCAAGGAAGGAAGTTGTTATTTTTGAGAGGGTGCAGAAAAAATGATTTACAAGGATGTTCCTCGACTGGAGGGTTTGAACTGTATGGAGAGGCCGAATAGTTTGAAAGGTTTTCCCCTGGAGTGTCAGAGGCTGAGGGGTGACATGACAGAGGTTTATAAAACTTCAATTCCATGAATATTCTGAATAACCAAAGTTCATTTCTCTGCCCGGGGCGGGGGGGGGGGGGGGGGGGGGGGGGGGGGGGGGGGGTCGGGGTGGGGGGAGGCCAAAAGTCAAGTGCTAAGTTCAAAGCTGAGAGGGGAACAACTAAGAAGGGAATTTACAAAGCTCAAAAAACAAAGAAATTTGGCCCTCCAAGCCTGGTCAAGCCCAGGCAGGTGGGACTAGGATAGTTGGGATTATGGTTGAAATGGACTGGTTGGGCTGAAGAGCTGTCTGACCCTGTAACTCTTTCACGAGCTCTATTACCACCTCCGTGTCTCCTCTGGGATGTACCAGAGCAACGTATCAAACTTCAGTTCAATTAGTTTTGAGCAATTCTTCTTTATTAATTCTAATCTCCCACAGTTCCTCATTTTCACATTCACTCTGCCCTGTGGAATTTCTGGAAGATTTTCTGTATAATCTTCTATGGAGACAGAGTAATGTATCCCATCCAGCAATGGTCAGTGGGGGTGGGGTGAAAAGAGATGCTACGTCACCAAGTGAATACATTGGAGCACTGCACTTAGGAGATGATGGACATGGCACCCACTCCTGCTCGGAGAGTTCTAGAATCTAAACAGTTCAATGAAACTGTCATTTTACGGACCATTGACAGGTTATGCTGAAACAGTGACACAAAGCCATGACAACCTCATTTTAGAATCAAACTGTCTTCACACTTTGCAATTGGTATAGGTCCAGGTAGAGACAAGAATCAGTCTCCAGTCAAAATTTTAGTAACTGCAAGTATGGCCAGAAGAGAACTGCAACTGGAAAGGAGCAGATTATGATTTATTCATAAACAGCACTGAGGCAGAAGTGAAGGACTGGGGATATTATTGGTGATAAAGTGAATATTATGGTATAGATCAGCTCTGGGCAAAATGGGCCAATGGTGGTTATGAACACTTTTCTTCATCCTCAGATGTTTGTAAGTGAAGCCATGGCACAAGAATTGAGTTTGTTACTGAAAGTGAATATAATAGTTTCCATCTTTGTCAAATACAGAAAATAGAAATCGAGATGCTGTTCACAAAGACTTACGGAATTAATAAATGGAAAGACACAGAGAAACTTACCGGGAACACCAACAAAAGCGAGAATGGGATAGTAACCTGCTTGAATAATTATCAGGACACCTTCTATTCGCAAAGTTAATGGTATCCCAATTGAAAGTAAGCCAGTCAAGGCCATCGATTAACTCCTGTCCATTGTTGAATATTCCAATCTATTCCTCTCAGATTCTGGTGCGTTGTCGTAACATTCCACTCCATTGTTCTCACATTCTGAGCCATTGTTGGAACATCCCAATCTGCTGGTCACAGACTCTGATCTCCCCCCTCTCTGGAGCTGCTGATCCCAATCGTATTGAGGATGACACAGCCACTGATACTATGGGATAACACATGGAAGAAACCCCTTATTAATAGAAGCGGGAAAACCCTCCAGTGACACAGTCAGTATCCATGGGGACAGACATTAATTTGATTTACTGAACAAACAGCTCCAGTTAACCCCTTTCACTACAACACTTTAAATGTAACATAAATACCTGTTCTGGGTGGGAAGCTGACATTGCCTGCTATTGGTCTTTGTGCTCATCTCCAATTCTCTCACACTGTTAGACATAAAGGAGAAAGGTGATGATTTCTTTCACAGGCTCGATGACTCTATTGTGTTATCCACATGAGGCGTTCGGTGTAACCACATTCCAAAGAGCCATTCAAAAGGTTGTCCATGCTCTGAAGCCTCCTCCACTATAACTGCCAATGTAAGCCCTGTCTCTGGACACAACTGCCCTGAAGAAAGACAGGAAATGCTGAACTTTCCTCTCATTGCCCGAACAAGGCAACGTTTTATCCTTAACAGAATACATCCAATAATTTGCCTCTAAATTTGCAATCATTTTTTCACAGTTTATACACATTTTCTTTCCCGTTTCCTTTGGCCTGAGCTGAAAGTAAGCATTACATTCCAATTGCCGTGTTTATTGTGAATGAAGAGTCAGAGACAGCATCTATGTGATTGGTTAGCAAACAGAAATGGAATATGCAGACTGGGCAGGAGTAAAGCAATATCCCCCAGACACCAATATCATCTTATAGTCAGAATAAAATAAAATACAGAGAAGGAAAAAGAATATCCTTGTCCGAAGGAATGGCAAGTGACAATGTAAACAAAACACAATAGTTTGGAATAGAGGAAAAATGATTTGATACGTACTCTGCCAGTGTGTGCTGATAGAAAAGACTGTTCATGTATGCACAAGACATACAGAGTTAACAACTGAGACATAGTTCACAAAATATGATGCAGACGATGTACAAAATTTATAAAACATTTAAACATTGTTTGATTCTCAGCTGATGTGTTCTGTTCCCATTCTCTCAAGAATTTCCCCTCTCTGGGTTTCCATGCTCTCCTCTCTCATTCTTATCAGTTTGTGTGTTGTAAATTTCTGCTTTGTGTGTCGCACCTTATTTCAATTAATTAACACACTGCAAGGAAATAAATATACTGACCTGCTGGGTTCTGTCAACGGCTGGCGTCTGTCATATTAGGGTAGATAAAAGTTCTGGCATCAGACAGACAATGCGAACATGTTACTCTGTTGTACCTTCATTGTACTGAGGAACACAGCACACAGAAATTGCCAAAATAGCGAAGTACATTTACTTCTGTCAAGAATCTATTTTTACACCTCTTAATCCATATTCTCTCTCTGTTTCAGACTCCCTCTCTATTTATATCTTGTTAATAAACCCTTCAAAAGTCCCCAGTCAATCTCTCAAACCTCCCTCTTTCAGTTAGATCTATTGCTCATTTGTGGATGTGATGTGATAATAATGGAGGAACATCACTATAAAGGAGGAAGGATGTTGCCAGAGTTGATGGGAAGGGAAGCCGAGCAGGGAAAACAGTGGAGCGGCAATGGCAGGACTTTCTTGGGATAATTCGAAGGCACATTTTAAATCCCTCCCAAGGGAGAAGAAGCATACTCAGGGAGGACAAGGCAGCTGTCGGTAATACAGGAGGTCGGAGACAGCATAAGAGCAAAAGAGAAAGCGTTCAAAGTGGTGAAGGCTATTGGAAATCCAAAGGATTAGTAAGACTTGAAATTCCAACTTAGGGTAAATGATAAAAGCAATAGGGAGGAGAAGATGAAATATGATGGCAAGCTTGTTAATAATATAAAAGAAGATTGCAAGAAGTCTTTAGATATATAACAAGGAAGAGGGGGAAGCATGACCAAACACGGGACTGCTGGAAATGAGGCTGGAGTACTTATGGGAAACATAGAAATGGTAGAGTATCTGATTAGGGACTTTGCATCAGTCTTCACGGTGGAAGACACCAGCAGCCAGCCAGAACATAAAGCGAATCAGAGGCAGAGGTAAGTGAGGTGACCATCAGTAAGGAGAAGGTGCTGGGGAAGCTGAAAGATCTGAAGGTCGATAAATTAACCAGATCAGATGGACTGCGCGCCATAGTTCTAAGGAGATAGCGGACAAGTTTGTTTCGCTTTGCTGGTGATCTTTCAGGAATCGCTGGAGTCAGAGAGGGTCACAGAAGACTGGCAAATATCACCCCGCTGTTTAAGGAGAGAGAGACACAGAAATCAGGAAATTATAGGTGATGGGGCAAAGAAAAATATTTTGAACAAGGCTCAGTGGATCCTTAGTTTTATGAGTAGAGGTCCAGAGTATAAAAGCTGGGAAGTGGTGGAGTATATTGAAACGATATTTGATTAAGCTGCAGCATAACAAGGGTTAAATTTACAAATTATATCACAAACAGAAGACTTGAAAGTGCAGTTGAAATGAAGGAAATCGGTTTAAAGCATACAGGAGCGCACATGACAAATTGTTGCCTAGACCCTGTAGTTAAGGATGTCGGGAACAGCCTGTGAGTAAATTGAGTTTTAAAAAGTCTAAAAAGCACAATGAAAGCTGTTGCTGCAGAGTTCCCAATGTACAACAATGTCGTCAATACTGAAGATGAAATAAAGCCGGATATTTGAAAAGATCGCAGACTCATTCCTCCGTTCTCTGCAACCCAAAACACACCTTCCAGGAGAAGCAGCATTTCACTTGTACTCTTTCAATCCAGTCGACTGTCATTGCTGCTCACAATGCTGCCTGCTTTACACTGGCGAGACCAAAGAGAGGCTGCTTTGCCAAACACTTCCACTCTGTCTGTAGGAATAACCCTAACCTCCTCATTGCTTCCAATTTCAATAATATACCTTGTTCTCATGCTAACATTTTGCTCCTGGGTTCCTGCAATGCTTCAATGAAGGGCATCCCAAGCTCAAGTTACACCTCATTTTATGCTTTGTGCTTTATAGCTTGTAGGCCTTAATATTCAATTCCATAACTTCACAGCCTGATACCATTGGGAATGTTCTCCATTTTTCGTACATTCTCCCTCCTGGTCTCCCTGTGACCATGTCATGTTTGTGTCTTGTTTATCTTGCACTGAATGGAAGGAACCCATCTCTCCCATTCACACCTGTATTTACTCCCATTCTACATCTGTTTTTCTTTCACCACAACTAAACGTCCATTTGTCTTTTGCACTGTACAACACGCCCTCTGTTTTCTGTCACTCCTCCTCCACCTCTGTCAAGGTATTTTCCAATCCTTTTCAGTTCTGAAGAAGGCTCACGCTGGACTTGAAACCTTAACTCTGTTTCTCTGTCTCCACAGATGCGTCCAGAACTGCTGAGTTTCTCCAGAAATGAATCGGCACAAAATAAATTTTCAACAAAACAAAGAACTGTGGACGCTGGAAATCTGAAACAAAGACAAAAGTTGCTGATGAAACTGAGAGCTTTGAAGAAGTGTCACCGGATCCGACAGATGAACTTTGCTGTGACTCCACAGATGCTGCTAGACCTGCTTAGTTTCTTCGGCAATTTCTATTTTCAAATAAATTCCAACAGTGTGTGTCAAAGCTGCACAAACGCCCTGTCCAACATGGAGCACCATACACTGGGAAGTGAATGGCACAGCGAGGTGCACTCATTCATTGCTTCAGGCTGGCATCACTGGCACTACAGAGCACTTAATCATGGTCAGGCAGAGAAACAGGGAGAAGCACATTCACTTTAAAAACAGAAGATTTCACTGGGGGAAGGGAAAAGATTCAGATGAAGATGTTAAATGTGTCTTGAGGAATGTGAAAAATTGGTAGCCTGAAATCATGGAGAGACTCTCAGAAGAAAAAGAACAATAAAGTAGAAGTGTTACCATATCAGAACCCAGAGTAGGTCACTGAGTACAGGAGCGATGGAGACTGGGTCTGAACTGGGGACAGGCAGTACAATGACATTGCACATATTGCAGCTCAAAACTGGGCATTCATGTGGTGATGTAAACCACAGCAGCAGCAGAAGCAGAATTGTGTTCAACCACAATCTGTAACTTTTTGTCCCAGAGAATCCCTCAGTCTATGATTACCATCAAGCTGAGCAATGGTTCAGTGACGAGTGTAGGCAAACACGCCGGGGTCAGAACCATCTGAACCAAAAACTGATGCCAGCCCATTATAAATGCCAGATTTGGCTGGTTGCATTACAAACAGCAGAGCCAACACATTACAGACAGGGCAAAGTGATTGCAACAGCAACAGACCAGAAGTCCGGCCATAACCAGTCATAAATGGTGATTGACAGTTAAACAACTCCCTGGAGGAGAGGGCTCCACAAATATCCCCATCCTAAACAATGGAACAGCCCCCCACACCAGTACAAAAGTCAAGGATGTAGTATCTGCGCCATCCTCAGCCAGAAGTATTGAGTGGATGACTTAGCTCGCCCTCATCATGACCCCCTACAAAATCACAGATACCAGTCTTCAACCAATTCAATTCACTCCACATGATACCAAGAAAAAGATGATAAACTAAAGATACGAAGAAGATAACTGGCCCTGTCGCCATTCCTGCAATGGGACTGAAGGGTTGTACTGCACAACCAGCCATGCACCTGGTGAAGCTGTTTCATTCCAGCCACAACTCTGACACCTACCTGGCAATGTGGACAATTACTCAGCTGTGCCCAGTCCCCTAAGAGGAGAATAGTTACAATCTGACCAACTGCCACATCCTCAGTCTCATCAGGGTGGTCGAATTGTTGGAAGTTGTTTTTGACAGAGCTGTCAGGCAGCACAGAAATAACCTGCTCAGTGTGGTTTCTGATGGGTCCCCATGTGGAGATGGTGCTGCTGTGGAAATATCATTAGATTACTAATCCAGACCAGGCTAATGCTTTGGCAGCCAAGGAATGTTAAGGACAATTAACAAAATACCAAAACGTCAAATCTGATGTCAGTAAAAGTGGGCCTTGAAACCAATATCAATTGTAAAAACCAATGTGCTTCAACAATGTACGTTCAGGATGCAAATCTACTGTGCTTTCCTGGTATGCCCTAAAAGTGACTCCAGACCCGTGTTGAACTCTTCAATGGTCTCTGAGACAGGACAGGCTGCATCATTACCTGCCAATTTTTATACTCAATGCCCAGGCCGATGAAGGTAGGCATGCCATATGCCTTGTTGACTACCTTTTCCAACTGCGTAGCCACTTTCAGTGATCTGTGTACCTGGACACCCAGATCCCACTGCCTATGAGTGTTCTTCAGGGTTCTGCCATTTACTGGATATTTTCCATCTGGATTAGACCTTCCAAAATGCATTACCTCACATGTTTCCAGATTGAACTCCATCTGCCATCTCTCTGCCCAAGTCACCAACCTATCGATATTCAGCTTTGTCCTTTGACGGTCGTCATTGCTGTCCGCAATTCCAACAACGTTTGTGTCATCAGCAAACTTACTAATCAGACCAGTTACATTCTCCTCCAAATTATTTATATATATGACAGATAGCAAAGGTCCTAACACTGATTCCTGAGGAACGCCACAGTTTTGATCTCAATATGACCCAAACTATCTGCACACCCTTCCCCAGACTCATCATCCACCACGTCCTTCTCCATGGTAAATACTGACACAAAGTGCTCATTTAATACCTCGCCATACTCCTCTGGCTCCACATGTAAATTCCCTTCCCTGTCCTTGAGTGGGCCATCCCTCTGCCTGGCTGTCCTCTTGCTCTTTGTATGTATATATGGGATTTTCCTTAATGTTGTTGGACAATGACCCCTTTATAGCCGCCCTGACTCCACGTTTAAATTTCTTTCATCTTTCCTTATATTCCACCCTCGCTTCGTATATTCCCAGCCTCCTGGCCTTAATAAATGCTTCCTTTTTCTGTTTAATTAGGCTCACAATATCTCCCATTATCCAAGGTTCCCTAAACTTGCCGTACATTCCCTCATCCTTATAGTAATGTACTTGTCCTGAGTTCCCAGCAACTTACACTTGAAAGACTCCCACATACCAGATGTGAATTTGCCCTCAAACATTTGTCCCAATCTACATTCTTCAGTTTCGGCCTAATATTGTTATAATTAGCCTTTCCCAATTTAACACCTTCACTCGATAACTACAACTATCAATGTCCATCAGGACCCTTAAACTTACTGAATTGTGATCACAGTCTTTGAGCTATTCCCTTATTGAGACACTGACCACCTGGGCAGGTTCCTTCCCCAATACTAGGTCCAGTACAGCCCCTTTCCAAGATGGACTGTCTACATCGTGTTTCAAAAAGCCCTCCTGGATGCTCTTTACAATCTCTGCCCCATCTGAGCCCCAAGCACTAAGTGAGTCCCAGTCAATGTATGGGAAGTTAAAATTACCCACAACAATAACCTTGTACTTTTACATCTTGCCAAAGTCTGGCTACAAACCTGTTCTTCTATCTCCTGCTGACTGTATGGAGGCCTATAGTACACCCAAACATTGTGATTGCACCCTTCCTGTTCCTGAGTTCTACCCATATTGCCTCGCTGTGTGAGCCATCCGAGGTGTCCTCCCATGGTACAGCTGTGATATTCCCCTTAGCAAGTAGTGCAACTCCCCCACCCATTATCTACCTGCCTCAATCCTGCCTGAAACACCTGTATCCTGGAACGTTGAGCGATCAATCCTGTCCCTCCCTTAACCAAGTCTCTATAATACCAACAACATCATAGTTCTAAGTACTAATCCAAGCTCCAAGTTCTTCTGCCCTACCTGCCCTACACTTCTTGCATTGAAACAGGTGAACTTCAGTCTATGAGATCTGCTTTGCAACCACTCCCAGACTGTTCTTTCTCTGAGTCTTACTGGCCCTATTCTCTAGTTCCATTTCAGTCCATTCACTTTGCATTGATTCCCACACCCCTGCCAAGCTAATTTCAATCCTCCTGAGTGACACCAGCAAACTTTCCAGCCAGAATATACACCCAACATTTTCAAATCCCAAAACATCAACTTTCCTGAACCTCTGATACTGCCTGGCCTGTTGTGATCATCCAACTCTACACCTTGTTATCTCAGATTCCAGCATCGGCCGTTCCTACTATCTCTGAGGAAGTTCTGGAATGAAACCAGTTCACTTGATGACCATTGTCAGTACTGCCCTCTCCCTGGTGCATACATGGCACACTCTCTCAGTGTTGAAAATGCCTTCCTCTCCTTAGTTTATTTTCCTGGCTGATAAATCATTATATCTCTGTGCGGTCACAATGAACTGAAATTTTAATGTGCCCACACTGAATAGAAGCAGTTGACAATGTAATTGCACAATTTTCTGTACCACAGTGACAGTAACAGCAGCACCACTATTGCTGCTGGAGGTGACTGGGGATGTTGGGGATGAGGTGGCCTTGTGGTATTATTTCTAGACTATTAATCCAAGGATCCAGGTAATGGACCACACCCCAATTCAAATCCTGCCATGGCAGATTGTGGAATTTGACTTCACTGAAATACCTGGAATGATGAAACTATTACGCCATCATTGATCATTGGGAATAAAAAACACCTGGCTCACTAATGGCCTTCAGGGAAGGAATCTGCCATCCTTATCTGGCCTGGCCTGCATGTGACTCCAAACCAACAGCAATGTGGTTGACTCTCAACTGCCATTTGAAATGACCAAACCATCCACTCAGTTATATCAATCACCACAAAGTCTCACAGAAATGACACAACACAGACCTATTTACCAGCAATACACAGCATGTGTATGGTAGAGATGCAAGAAAAAAGCTCATAAACACCTTCTCAAGGGCAACGAGGAAAGGGAAATAAATGCTGGCCCAGCCAGTCACACCCACAAACCATTAATCCATAAAGAAGATGACCACATTCAGGAAAGACAGGCTGAGGTGACACAGCTTACTTTAAGCAGGGACTTAGAAGTATATCTACATGGGCATGATATTCAGGAATATGGGAAAAGGCAAAAAAATGTAATTAATTTCACATTTTATTTCCGTCTCACCTGATCATCAACAATCCCTTTGCTTATATTTTTCGCTCGCTGTCTCTTTGTCAATTTATTCAACTCATTCCTTCCCCCTTCAAAACAGACATCCCTGTCACCAGCATAAATCACAATATTTGCCAGCAGATTTCAGTTCTGATGTTTGTTCAGTCGACTTGAAATATTAACTCCGCTTTTATTTCATCAGAGCCTGCCAAGCTGTTTACTTTCCTCAGCACTTTGTTTTATTTTTGTTTCAGATCTCTGACATATTTCTTTGGTTTTACCGTTTCTTTAAAATAAATTTCACGGGATGATGAAATCATTGGCAAAAGAAGCATTTGATGACCTTCATTAATTGCCTTTAGCTGTGACCATTCTACAAGGCAGTTTGAAGCCAAACATATTTTGTGGGTCTGAATTCACACTTAATCCAGCCCGGGTAATAACTTCAGATTTCTTTACCAGAGGAGATCAGTGAAATGAGACAGGTTTTTTGCCAAATTGCTGCTGGTTTTATGGTTGCTATTGGTGAAATTGGCCTTGGTTACAATTTTTATCATTTGAATGAAAGTCCTACCACCAATTGTGGTAAGATTTGAAACAGTATCTATCATGTAATAACCAGTGTCTCTGTATTACCTGCTGAGTGACTTAACTACTCTAATATGGTGTCCCTATCGCTAGTTACTTTGAAAACAAGAACAAGGGTGTGATCAAATTATGTGTAACTTGGAAGAATGGTCAGAAGACAGCTGGAACCATAAAGTCTTAATTTTACCAAGGCATAGACAATGGTTTATCCAGCCACAGCACAGAGGCAGAGGGGGAGAGTGCAGATATTATGGAGCTGGTGTTGGACAAATTTGGTGATGGAGACAATCATAAGACATAAATCAAAAAAGGTCCTCAATGTTGTGAACAAGCCTTGTTTTCAGATGCTTGTGAAGGATGAGTCTGAAATGCATGGACAATAAAGCGAGGTTTTAATTGAAACTGAAGGTAATTGTTTCCATCTTTTCCAAATACAGGTCACAGAAACGGCAACAAAGTTGTATATGCCTTGCGGAAGTAGTGACTGGACAGAGATAGAAAGGCTTACCAGGAACACCAACAACAGCGAGAAAGGGATAGTAACCAGCCTGAATAATCATCAGTACACCTTCTATTCGAAGTGGCAACGTTGGCCAAGATGCGGTAAGAAAATAAAGACCCGAGGATAAACTCCTGCCCATTGTTGTAACATTCCAGTCTATTGTTCGCAGATTCTGATCCATTGTTGTAACATTCCAGTCTATTGTTGTCAGATTCTGATCCATTGTTGTAACATTCCAGTCTATTGTTGTCAGATTCTGATCCGTTGTTGTCACATTCCAGTCTATTGTTCTCAGATTCTGATCCATTGTTGTCACATTCCAGTCTATTGTTCTCAGATTCTGATCTCTCCACCCCCTCTCTCTGCAGCTGCCGAACCCTGTCAGGGCTGTCGCTGATGCTCCCGCTTATACTATGGGATAAGAGATTGAACAGAGCGCCTTAGTTATAGGAGAGGCAAAGCTTCCTGTGACGCAGTTAGAATCCATAGAGACTGACATCAATCACAGTCACTGAACAAACAGTTCCATTTAACCCCTTTCAATACACCTACAGTGAACCTTCGGTTCACAATTGAAACTGGGCTGGATTGGATGTTAACATCGTTGGCTATTTGTCATATATTCCATCACCAATTACTCTAAAGTTGTATGTGGTGAGGGACAATGATGGATGTTTTCATTCTGCAGGTTAAGAGGCTCAGCCTTGTTGTCCACATGCAATGCTGTAACCACCTGCATCAATACACTACCCACCCCCCCCAAAAAAAGACAAGCTAAATGTCATTACTGTGTTGATTGCTCCTACACAAAAAAATATGCTGACCAAAATTGGGTTGGCCTTGCAGAGAAAGTGTGGATTTCTCACTGCTGTAATAAAACAACATTGTATGTTGAAGATACAAAGTTCTTCATTGCAGTTTATGAACTTTAAAGCAGTAACATTTACATTTCTTGATTCAACTGACCAAAACTAAAATCAAATGTGGTGTATACAAGGATGTTGTTCATTAAAGCCCATGGGACTAAAGAGCCTGGGACAGAATGAATGTGACATTGGTTCGGAGACAGAGAGGAATGGGGGCAATGTCTGTAGAGACTGGAGAGGAGCGCAGTGATATCCCAATGTCACCAGTATTTAGCAAGCACTTATTCTAACAGATGGAATGAAATGTAATGCAGAGCAAGGAAACAGGTTATATTTGGGAGATGGAATACCAAACAACAATATGAACACACCATGATAATTTAAAATGTAATAGGAAATTATATTTTATGTAAACACTGTTTAATCATGGGGTATGCAGAATGATAAAATTGTTCATATACGCACAGGGTATTCAGAAATAAAAGCAGACAAAGATTTCAAAATAACAAGGTTTAGAGCTGGATGAACACAACAGGCCAAGCAGCATCTTCGGAGCACGGGATTTCAAAATGTTAGGTGTATAGGGACTTTACAGGATAATAATAGTAGGGATATAGTTCACCCCCTGCTGCTGCAGAGATGATGGGCTGAGTGACCTCCATCTTTGCTGTAATTATTCTGAGATTTGTATGAAAATGTTTCAGAGAAGGGCACAGATTGTGCCGTCATGAGTAATCTATTTCTGTTGTCTCATGAAGTGCAGCTGCCTTGGAAATTTATCTTCAATCAAAATCGATTTCCTGAAATTCCTGCATTGAGGAAGATATTCGCAAAATGTTTTTAATAAAGAAGCAGACGCTGGTGTAATACACGTGTAACCAGCCCAATGGCTCTCACAGAATCAGGAATGGACGATATTGTCCAAATATAACCAAGTTCAACATCTGGACCTATCAAGAAAAGCAAAATTCTGGAGATTAACGAAACCTGAAATAGAAGTTAGTGGAGAAATGCAAAATATGAGGCAACATCCAGAGACAGATTTAAAGTTAACAGATCTGGTCTGTTATGAATCTGTTCTGAAAAAGTCATGTTGCAGATGCTGCTAGACATGATCATTTTTATTCCAGCATTTCTTTTCTTTCTTTTGGACTGTCACAATTTGTCTGATCTGAATCAGTACAGTGAAGCTGCCATTTGAGTTGACCTTCAAGTATTTGTGAATGGTCATTAAAGGAGACATTGCAAAGTTTCTTTAATAAAGATCCCAAGTATCGATGGCATGTTACATTGAGATAAACTGCCATGAAAAGTTTGAACTCAGTGGCACTGATATCGCACGATCAGTCCTCTTATTGAAAATGATGTGGGTCCTTACCTCAATGTCATACCATGCTCCTGATGTCGCTGGGGTTACACTCATCCAGCAAAGTCTTACCTTTCTGAGACTTTGGGCTCAACTTTGAAAACAGAAAATATCTTGATATTTTTAATAGGATGCACTCAACCATGGGTTTTAGCAGGCTCTCGCAATGGCTGAGTTTATTTGTCATCACCAATAGCTCTGGAGAAAGTAACAGCGAGCTACCTTCCTGAAACACTTCCAATCCAAATGCTGCAGACATGCACACAGAGCTGTTTGTTAGGGATTCCAGGATTTTTTTTCAATACATTATAGTCAAGGAACAGCAATTTAGTGCCTATCCAGGATGACAAGTGACTTGAATGACTACTTTCAGAGATTGATTTCCCCATTGTCGAGTCGAGGACATTACCAGTGCAGGAGTGTCTCCAATTTGCATTGATCACATTTTTGTTCAGGGCCCATAATGCCACAATGAGTGAAGTAACATGGGTGGCATGGGAAGTTACTCTGATCTCACTTCAAATGATGTTGGAACATGAGCTAAAACACTAAAGAGTGAAAGTGCAGAACACTGTGCTCATTGTTCTCACAATATTCCAAAGCTTTTTTTCGGTACGGACTTCCGATTCTGTCAGCAGATGTTTGTCCTATTTGTGATGAGGCTAGTTGGTGTCTGGATTGCACTGCTTAGGAGGGTGGTTGAGGCAGGGAACATCCCAAACTTTAAAAGCATTTGGATCAGCACCTTTTGGTGTAGTCTCAATGGGCCTTTTCTCAATTGTATGGTTCTGTGTGGGAGCAGCCATGAAAGGTCTGATGTATTCTGAAGTACTGGCCAATGGCACTTGTTTGTCTGTTCCATCAACTCTGTTCAGAAAGTTTTTCAAAACAGCATCACTCAGACAGTATCAGCACTTACTCAGCCGAGGACAGCCCAGCTATCTCTGAAGACATGCAGGATTTTTCAAATGGTCAGTGCAAGGTTATTCCAGCTATTTATCACCATTATTTTAACGAAACCAATAAAATGGATACAGCTTTCCCTTCATTAGAATAAAATATTTTATCTGTTATGGCGTCATTCCTCAAAAGAAGAACAGACTCCTTCTTCCCATGCACACACTTTGAGAATGTATTTGTTTTCCTGCCGGTTCTTAATCCCCACTCCCCTCCAGTGCTGTTTCCATGATTTGGTTCCATGTTCATGCCACACAAATATGCATTTCCAAAGAGAATGTTTCTGTTTGAGCCAAGATCGTGAATGCTCACAAACTAACAGATCATATTCCTCAGCACCGTTTCACAGTCCTCAGTTCTTGCAGCAGTCTATGTCGTTATTCCAAATTATGTGGCATCATTCAGGTTTAACTGATGAATGGCTAACAAGAACAGTTCTTCAGTGTTGCTGGGCAGGAATTATCTCCAACAGGAGGCAATCCAAAAGCACCACCTTGATATTCAATGATATAATCAACTTCTAGTGACAAATATCCAGTGTGTAACTATTCATCAGAAATTCAGCAAATCATAGAGTCAGAAAGTTGTGAAGAATGGAAACAGAGGCTTCAGTTCACTTCATCCATACCAATTACATATACCCAGTAAATCTTGTCCCATTTGCTAGCTTTTGACCCATATCCTTCTAAACCTTTCCAAGTCACATACCCATCTTTTCAAATGTTGTAATTGTACCAAACTCCATTACTTCCCCTTGCAGCTCATTCCACACACTCACCTCCCTCTCTGTGTGAAAAAGTTACCCCTGAGGTTCCTTCTGAATCTTTTCCAGCTCACCTTAAACTCGCACCCTCCAATTTTGGACTCCCCCACCCCGCTGAAAACACCTTGTCTAGATACCCTATCTATTCCCCTCCTGACTTTATAAATCTCAGTAAGGTCACCCCTCAGCTTCCGAATCTCCAGGCAAAAGCTATTCGGTTTCTCCCTGCAGCTCAAACCTTCCAAACCGGGCAAATTCTTATGAATCTTTTCTGAACCTTTTCAATTTTTACAACATCCTTCCGATAGCAGGGAGACGAGAATTGCATGCAATATTCCAAAAGTGGCCTAACCAGTGTACAGTCGCAACACGACCTCCCAACAACTACACGCAATGCACTGACCAATAAAGGCAAGTTGTACCAAATGCAACAGGAGTAGACTCCCAACTTTAAGGGCATTTAAATGGTCATTGGATAAACATATGGATGATAATGGAATAGTGTAGTTTAGATGGACTTCAGATTGTTCACATTTCGGCACAAAATCGAGGGCCGAAGGGCCGGCACTGCACTGTAATATTCTGTTATATGTTAAATGCTTTCTTTACTATCCTATCTATCTCTGAATCCACTTTCAAGGAACCAAGCGCCTGCACACCAGGACTCATTGCTCAGCAATACTCCCCAGGGCCTTACCATTTAGAGTACAAGTTCTGACCTAAGTTGATTTCCAAAACGCAACATGTCAGATTTATTCAAATTAAATCTACCTACCATTCCTTGGTCCATTGTCCCATCTGATCAAGATCCCATTGTACGCTGAAGTAACCTTTTTCAGTGTCCACTACATTTCCAATTTGGTGAACTTCCAGCTGGAAGTTTTCAAGGTCAATTGATGCTGGTCTAGCTCCACTAAAATCCCAAATGAATTAAAAAGAAAGTTTGATTTTCCAGAAAAAATATTGATCTATAGAGCTAATTGCTAAAATGTTGTGGGACATATTTGCAAAATGCAGTTCATGCATAATGTGAAGGAAAAAGATAAATCACAGCTCAGGTCACAGATAATTAAAGATAATGCAGCATTTTTGAAGCAGCTGGAGGAGCACTCAAAATGCCATGCCGAGTGGGTGTCGACTTCAAGATAAGTGTGATTAATGTAGTTTTGTTTTTTTGATTGGAATAGACATGTTGAGCTGAAGGTCCTGTTTTTATGCTGAATGGATCTCTGACCTTAATTTTTGAAAACAGAAAAAGCAGTCTCACAATTTCCATAATATGTCAGCTTTTGTGCTCCTGAGATGCTGTTTGGCCAGCTGTGTTCATCCAGCTTCACACTTTCTTATCGTGGATTCTCCAGCATCTGCAGTTCCCATTATCTCTGATCACAATTTCCATATGTTGCGAGCATCAAGTGATGAGGATTGCAATCTCCAAGACCACACAGCATCCTGGCTTGAGTCTATATCATTGTCCATTCATTGACACTTCTTCAAAATCCTGAACATCTGCATGAAACATATGTTAGTGTCCCGGGGTTTCACCATCATATTCTGAACGGAAATTAGACAGAGGCAATAAATGCTGGTCTTGCCAACAAAAGTCATCTCACCAGAACAAATAAAAGTAATCTGTACTATTAAAGACATATATTCAGCCCAATCTGTTTATTAAAGCGGTTTTATTGAGATTTTAACTTTGTTCTATGTCTCTGATCTTTCTGAAAATCCATGAGGCTTTCTTGAGTATTTTCAGAGTGTCGTTTCAAAATCGTATTTGGAAGTTATACCCATCATTCTGAAAGGGAGAGCCTTCGTGGCCAGCTGCCCCTAACCCTCGCCCCTCACCTCGATCCCAGGCCGCACATCTGCTAATGTGGTAGACTGCATCCGATGTTCCCATTGTGGCTCCGCTACATCGGAGAAACCAAGCGGAGGCTTGGGGACAACTTTGCAGATCACCCATGCTCGGTTCGCACTAAACACCTCCCCCTTCCATTCTGCAAATGACATGTCCATCCTGGGCCTCCTGCAGTGCCACAACGATGCCACCTGAAGGTTGCAGGAACAGCAACTCATATTCCGCTTGGGAACCCTGCAGCCCAATGGTATCAATGTGGATTTCACAAGCTTCAAAATCTCCCCTCCCCCACTGCACCCCAAAACCAGCCCAGCTCGTCCCCGCCTCCCTAACCTGTTCTTCCTCTCACCTGCCCCCTCCTTCTACCTCAAGCCACACCTCCATCTCATACCAACAAACCTCATCCCGACCCCTTGACCAGTTCGTCCTTCCCGGACTGACCGATCCCCTACCTACCTCCCCAACTACACTCACCTTTACTGGCTCCATCCCTGCCTCTTTGACCTGCCTGCCTCCTCTCCACCTATCTTCTCCTCCGCAGCAGCAGCTACGCACTGATGATGGCTTCTCGACTGGAGACGAAACGTTTGTAATTCATTTGCCAAACTCGGGGAACAAACCAACAGCCAACTATCTTCTCCTCTATCCATCTTCGGTCCGCCTCCCCCTCTCTCCCTATTTATTCCAGAACCCTCTCCCCATCCCCCTTTTCTGAAGGATGGTCTAGGCCCGAAACACCAGCTTTTGTGCCCCTGAGATGCTGCTTGTCCTGCTGTGTCCATCCAGCTCCACAGCTTGTTATCTCACACTCTCCAGCTTCCGCAGTTCCCATTGTCTCCCCCTGGTTGGTGGAAGAATAACCCCGCCCACCCGCTGCGCGAATGACGTGAACAAAAACAAAGCCCCGCGGGTCCGGCAGCTTCTGTGACGGAGTAAACACAGTTGACGTTTCGGGTCTGGTGATCCTTGCTCAGAACAGAGTTTACGTTTCCGGTCTGGTAACCCCTACTTAGAACTGGGCCCTGCCCTTGTCCTCTGATTGGTTGGAGGAGAAGCATTTCCGCTGCCTTTTCTGTCCAGCCTCTTGCTTGCTATTGGTCGTTCGATGTCAAACCGGCGTATTCAGCTATGGTGCATGCGCACAGCTCATTGTGACTGTGAGCATGCGTACTGAGAGGGATATCCGGAATGAAATGGTTCTCCATGAGAGCCACAAGCGGTGAGGACAGGTTAAAGGGGAGGGCAGCTTCGGTGCTGTATTCCAGCAAGAGGGCTGCGTGATTGCTCAGTTTAGGTCTCAGGTCCCAAACAGGGGTCTTCCGATGCCGCTTTTAGTTTGCAGAGAGCCTCAGGCTTCCTCCCTGAAACAGGCCTAGACTGTCCTGTGAGAGGGAAGGTCCTGTCAGCTTTTACCCTGTCAAGCCACTTCAGAATGTGATTACAGCAATGAGAGGTGTTCTCAGTAAAGCAGAACTCCAATGTGCACTCACTGGTTAGAGGTCTTTCCACTGTGTCCTGTGTCAGCACCCTCACTGAGTTTTTAAATAATGTTTGGCTTGAATCTGAGAGTTGAACGGCGACGTCTGGGCTGTGAGCAGCAGTTGTGCTCCAAAAAAATACAAAATCAATTATTGGTTTCTGAGGCCAGGCCTGGAAGTTAATTGCAGGTTGTTTCTTATTTGAAAACTGTGTAGACGCTTTTGGCCATTAATAATTTCAGCATCTGAGAACTGGTGCCAGCAAGTCTGGGAGACAATGTGGTCAAACAGAAGGACTTCAAAACTGGGCCAAATTCACATCTTTGATGCTGAGCTGGCTGCTGGTGTGACAGAGCCTCAGAGAAAGACCACATAATGGAGGGAGAGAGCTGAACAGGGTCGGGCTGTGTGGTTTGGATATTGGGGTTATTCTTTGCCCATCACCCCACCACAAAATCCAGCCAGTTGTTTCTCTCATTGTCCCTCTTCCCCAACACTACCCACTTCTGTACCTCCAGCCCCTATCCCACCCCTTGCTTCCCCCAGTATCAGCAAACTTCCAAAGATATTTCTGACATACTCTGTTACTTTTCTCAGAACATTCAACAACTTGAAAACTGGATTGAAAATGAGAGACAGAGCAGCCACTGCAGAAGCTTCCAAAATCACTCTGCACTTTCTTGAACTGCTGCAATCCACGTGGTGATGTAGCTCCCATGTTGCAAATTGGTAAGGAGTTGTAGGATTTTCATCCAGTGGTGATAAGGTCGTGCTGTTTTTTTGTGTCAGTTGTTGTCATTTTGTTCTTATGTTCCACCTTCAACAGAATAGAAACATAGAAAATAGGAGCAGGCGCAGGCCATTGTAGCTTTCGATCCTTCTCTGCTGGTCACTTTTGATCATGGCTGATCATTCTACTCAGCTTCTTCCCACTTTAGTGCCAGACCCTTTGATCCCTTAAGCCCCGACAACTATACATATCATCTTATTCTTGTTAACATCCAGTGTTCGCCCTTGACTGCTTTCTGTGGCAGCAAATTTCACAGGGTCACCAGTCTCTGTATTTTTAAAAATTTCCTCATTTTAATCCTGAACAGCGGAGCCCATGCCCCGAAGCTCCGACTCCCTGGTCATTGACAACATCCTTCCTGTATTTACCTAGAATTTTATTGGTTTCTGTGAAATCTTTCCTCGTTCTTCTAAACTCCAGTGAATTTCATCCTAACCAATCCATCCTATTCTTATATGTAAGTCTTGCCATCCCAGGAATCAGTCTGATCAACTGTTGCGAATAGCCTCCATAGCCAGAAGCTCCTTCATCAGATAAAAATTCCAAATTTACACATACCATCCCAGGTGTGGTCTCACTAAGATCCTGTAGAATTTCAGTAAGACATCCCTGCTCCTGTACTCAAACGCTCTAACTCTGCAGGTCAAAATACCATTTGCCTTCTTCACCCCCTGCTACACCTGCATGCTTACTGTCAGTGACTTGTGTTTTCCTAGTTTTGTAATCCAACTGGATAATCTCGAACTGAGACGCATTTCTCATTTAAATAACTAATTGATTGTATGAATACCTGGGATCCACCACTGACCACCGTACAACACTGGTTACTGACTGGCACACAAGAAATGACTGTTTATTCTGACTGTTTCTGTGTGCGAAACAGTTCTGTATCCCTGTGAATACTCAATCTCCCATGCTTTAAATTTACGTGCTTATCTCTTCTGTGGGACCTTTTGAACACTTTCACAAAGCCCACGTAAGCTATGTCCACTGCCTTTTCAACTCTAAATGTTGCACTCTTGAAACATTCCAGCAGATTTGTCCAGCATGATTTCCCTTTCATAAATCCATACTGACTTTAATTCTGTCACTGTTTTCCAGTGTTAAGTTTAAGGTTTATAGTTCTCAGGCTTCTCCCACATCCCTTCTAAACCAAAGGATTAATATCAGCCACTCTCCAGTCATCTGGCACCCACCAAATATTTACAGCTGATAAAAATTCCTGCAATTTCCTCCCTTACTTCCCACAATGTCCTGGAATACACTCGATCAGGTCCTGATGATTTATCCACCTTTGTATTTTCGAAGACATTTAGCACTTTGTCTCCTGTAATGTGAACTATTTTCAAAATATCAAAAATTATTTGAGTTCTCTAGCCTCCTTCGTTACAACTTGTCCATGCCGACCAGGCTTCCCAAACTGAACGAGTCCCACTTGCTTGAGTTGAGTCCATATCCCTCTCAATCTTTCCTGTTCATGCAGCTGTCCAAATGTCTTTTAAATATTGGAAGTGTACCTGCATCTGCCACTTCCTTTGGCAGTTCATTCCACATAGAAACAACCCTCTGTTTGAAACAGCTCCTCATGGCTGCCCTTCAAATCTTTCTCCTCTTCCGTTAAAAATTACGCTGTTGTTTAGACTCCCCGATCCAAGGGAGAAGACCCTTGCTGTTCACATTATACCCCTCACGATTTTATAAACCTCTCAAGTCAATGCTCAACCTCCTATTTTCCAGTGAAGTCCCAGTCTCTCCTCATAACTCATACCCTCCAGTACTGGTAACCTATAGACTGTAAGTGTAGCATGAAGCCACCAGGAGTAGAAAGTTAATCCAGCCACGAGAAGCATCACCTAACCTCCATCTCTTTGGCCCTTCGTCAAATAGTATGGCAATAAGCACTGTCCAGATTCAGGCATGAACAGGGAACATTTCAGCTTGCTTTCTGCAGCCCCCGAGTCTTGAAATTCCCCTCCCAAATGAAAAGGGATCTTCCATTCACCTTATCTGTACTCTTCATGATTTTATATACATATAAATCACCCCTCCATTCTTAGACTGCAGTGGAAAAATGCCTCAACCGATCAAGCCTCTCCTTGTGATTCTCAACCTCCATTCCTGGCAACTTCCTGCTAAGTCTTTGCTGAATCCTCCCCAGGTTGATGATATCCTTCGAAGAACAGGAGATCTGAAGTGGACACATTACTCCAGAAGAGGCCTCACTGATGTTCTGCACAATTTCAACATAACGTCCCACCTCCTATACTCTAAAGGCCTGAGCAGTGAAGGCAAGTAGGCTAAACTCCGACCTAACCACCCTTTCTACATGTGACGCCAACCTCACAGAATTCAGGGCCTGAACCTTGAGGTCTCTCTTTTCGACAACACTAACCCCAAGGCCCTACATTTAATTGTACAAATACTGATCTTGTTTGTTTTACCAAAATGAAATACCTCGCCTTTATCCAAATTAAACACCACCTGCCATTCCTCAGCCTCTTAACCCTATAAATCAAGATCTCTTTGTAATCTTGGACATCCGCACATCCTTCTTAAATCTGCCCCCTCTCACTTTAAATCTGTACACTCTTTTCCATTCCCCATCCCTGGGAAAAAGACGCCGTGCATTCTTCCTGTCTAAGCCCCTCATGATTTTATCCACCTCAGTAAGGTCACCGCTCGTTCTCTTACATTCCAAGGAATAAAGCCCAATTCTGGACAACCTCTCCTCAGAACTCAGGCCTACTATTCCTAGCAACATCCTTGTAACTCTTCTTTGCACGTTTTCCAGTTTAACTGTGCCTTTCCTGTAACAGGGTGACCAAAACTGTACACCACACTGCAGGTGTGGCCTCACCAATGACTTGTATATCTTTAACATAACGTCCCAACTCTTAAATGCAATGCATCAACCGAAAAAGGCCAGCATGCTAAATGCTTTCTTCACCACCCTGTCTACCTGTGATGCTGCTTTCCACCAACTATGCGCTTGTGCTTCTTGGTCTCTCTGCTCCACAATATTCCTCAGAACCTTACCATTCACTGTATAACTCCTACCTTGGCTGAACTTTCCAAAGGCCAACACCTCACGCTTAGCTGTGTTGAATTTAATTTGGCAATCCTCAGCCCACTTCCCCATCTGATCACAATCCCCCTGTAATTTTTGATACCTCAGCGATACCTCTTAAGTTTGCAGATGATACAAAATTACTAATCGTGCCATATACATTCACATCCAGATTATTTATGTAAGGGACAAATAACAAAGGTCCCAGTATCGGCCCCCGTGGCACACCATTAGCCACAGGCCTCCAGTCCGAGAACCAACATTCAGCCATCACGCTATGCTTCCTACCGTCGACCCAATTTCGAATCCCATAAGCTAGCTGTCCTGGATCCCACACAACCGAACCTTCATGACCAGGCTGCTGTATGGGACCTTGTTAAAGGCCTTACTAAAGTCCATATAGACAGCATTCGCTGCCCTAATCTCATCAATTCTCTTGCTTACCTCCTCAAAAAACTTGAATAGATTGTCAGACATGATTCCTGTGCACAAAATCATGCTGACAATCCCTCATCGTATCTTGAATATCCCAGCTTTGGTTGATCGACTCCCTAAATATCATCTTCAATACCTTGTCTACCACTGGTTCACTGGCCTGTAGTTCCCTGGCTGGTCTTTGCTACCTTTCTTAACCAATGGGACAACATTAGCCAACCTCCAGTCTTCTGGAATTTCAGTAGTGAGAAAAGATGAAGGGAAAAATCTCTGCAAGGGCCTCTGCAGTTTCTTCCCCTGCCTCCCACAGTGTCCAAAGATGGACTTCATCAGGTCCAGTGGAATTAACAACCTTAATGTGCTTTAAGGTTGCAAACGCCACCTTGATGGTCCGAAACATCCCCACTTGCTTCCCTTGTTTCCTTAGCATCCATGATTCTCTGCTTAGTAAACACTGAGGAGAAATACTCGTTAAAAATCTCCCCCATCTCCGTGAGCTGTTTTCAAACCAAAATATTTCGACCCCTGACTTGTCCCCCCTCCATTTCTTTCTCAACAGTAAAACTTGATGCAATATATTCCTTTCAAATCTCTCTCCTCTCCAGATGCTCAACACAGAGTTGATCTCTTTCATCTTTATGGAGCCCTGCTTGCTCTCTCGGTGCTCTCTTGCTCTTAGTGCACTTGCAGAAACTCTTGGAATTATTCTTAAGCTTATCAACCAAGGCAGTTTCATGTTACCTTTTTGCCATCCTGATCTCCTGTTTAAGAATGCCCCTAACACTGTTTACACTTTCAAGAGATTTATTTGAGCCGAGTTTTTATTTATATCTACTAATTTATTTTTTTTTATTCTTGACTAAAACCTGAGTATCTTTTTTCACCCATTGTTCTCTAATCGTACCAGCCTTACCTTTCACTCTTACGGGGACATAATGACTCTGAATTGTCACATTTTTGAAAGCCCCCCCACACTTATCAGACATCCTTATCCCTGCCGTCTACTCATGTCAACGTTTGAAAGTTATCAAAACAGAAGCTGCTGGAAAAGCTTAGCAGGTCTGGCAGCATCTGTGAAGGACAAATCAGAGTTAATGTTGTGGGTCTGTTAATCCTTCCTCAGAAGTGTTGAAAGTTCTTTTCTTACAGCATTAAAATTTGCCTTACTCCAGTTAAAGCTTTTTCTTTTTCTGGAAGGCATATCCTGTTCCATAATTGTTTTAAAACTGACAGTAATTCTGTCACAAGACTCAAAGTTTCCCTGTACTGTCACTTCAGTCACTTGCTACGCCTTATTTTTTTTTTCCATAGGAGCATCGATTTATTGATAAAGAAAAAATTCTTGAACACATTTCAGAAAATACTCCCCATCTAAACCTTTAACACTATGGCAGTCCCATTAAATGTTTGGAAACTGAAAATCACCGATTATGACCTTGTTATTCTTACACATATCTGAGATCCCTCTGCATATTTGTTCCTCAGTTTCCCTCTGACTATGAGGAAGCCTATGGTACAATCCCATCAGATGATTGTTCCTTTCTTATTTCTTATTTCTTATTTCTAATTTCAGCATATGTTTTCATGGGATGATTTTTCAGAAACATCTCTTCTAGTGATAGCAGCAATGTTTTCCTTATTTAAAAAAAATTCCTGCAATTAGCCCATATTCGCTCCAAACCATTCAAATTCATGTACTTACCTGAATGTTTTTCAAACATCGTAACCACCCACATCCTTCACTTCCTCTGGCAGTTCATTCCACACACTGAGCACTCTATATAAAACAAAAAGATGCCCGTCATGTCTTTTTTAAAATCTTTCTCCTCTCATTTTAAAAATATGCCCCTGGTTTTGAAATCCCCCACCTGAGGGATAAAACCTTTGTTATTCCTTATCTGTGTCTCATTATTTTATTAACCTACATAAGGTCATCCCTCAACCTCTTACCTTCCCGTGAAAGAAGTTCCCACCAATCCAGCGTATTTTTATAACTCAACGCCTCCATTCCCGGCAATATCCTGGTAAGTGTTTTTCCAAACCCACTCCAGTTTAACAATATTCTTCCCAGAACAGGACAACCAGAGCAGCACACAGTTCTCCAGAAGAGGACTCTCCATCATCACTTCCCAGCTCCTGTACTCAGGCCTGAGCAATGAAGATAAGTGTGCTAAATGCCTTCCACATACCGTGTCTACCTGTGATGCAAATTTCAAATAATTATGTGCCTGAAACCCTCGGTTTTTTCTGATCTGCAACACTACCCAGAGCCCAACCATTAATTGTGTCAGTCCTGCCTTTTGAAGTATTGCGTTGTGGTAAAACAAACATTTATCCAAACAAAATTCAATCTGCCATTCCTCAGCCCATTGCCCCAATTGATCAAGATCTCTCTGAAACCCAGAAAGCTACGAGGCCATCTCCCTTACTTTGACAACAAATAATAATCAGTGAAATGATGTTCTCCTTCATTTGTACAAGGAAGGGGTCAGACCAAATCTCGAATACCATATGCAGGTTTTGGTCTTCTGTTGTTTTATTCAAAGTGGCTCAGAGGAGGTTTACAAGATTGAAACCTGGAATCAGTGGGTTGTCTGAGGAAGATGGATTGGGCAGGAAAGAGGGAAAAGTGTTTGTCAGGAGCTGCTGATTAAAACAGGAAGCTGACGTGAGCCAGGATATAGGGTGTATTGTATTTTATAAGGTGAATTTATTCAAACTTGTGCCGCATGCATGCGGAAGAGGTCTATAAGCCTAGCTCGGAGACACTCTTCCATTTCCAGCTACTCGGAAACGGCATATTAAGGCATTTTCACATCAGAATGGTTGCATGTAACATTGATATAAAATAAATTTCAATGTCAGTTACTTACTACAAAACAGGATGCTGTTCAGTTTCTGTCAACGTTCTGAGTCCTCGAATTTCAACAGGACTGCCACTTCCATACTATCTTCAGAGCTTCTCTACCCCACCGTCAGCTCACAGCTGGGTGAGTAATACTTACATGACTATCAGAAGCTATACAGATAGTTTCAGAGCCCTAAGTAACTGTTGATGTTTCGCTGTTATGGACCTGCAGTTAAACTGTCTGAGAGATGTTAATGTGAAATCATCTCATTCATTTACATACTTCTATAAATTAAAGTCTTTTGTCTTCATTTGATTCCTACGCAGAGGCTTTAATTTATAGAAGTAAACTCTTATCTACCGACACATCGGTATGCAGACACTGCCCTGAAACTTCCTGCCCAGCTAGGAATTCAGTGTAATGCTTTTGTAACTCCTTATCTTCTCACACATCGGTATGCAGACACTGTCTTAAGCTTCCTGACTAAATTAAAACTAGAATCAAACTGTTTCAAATAGGGTTCGGTGGGGAAATTTTGTAAAGGTGTGAAACCTCTGAAGCATGTAACTTCTGTCACTGGCAAAGGGGCCAGGGCACTGATTTGGTTCTAGCCAGACAAACTGGCCACTTGAAATCTCAATCTGTCACAGTCAACAACTCGAAATTGCCTCCTGCCATTAGCAGCCACTTTACTAGCAATCGATACTGTATCCTGGTCTTTTATGTTGTTGATGTAATAATTGTTTGGTATCCTGATTTTGTCTGTTGTAGTAATCGTTTTCTGTATCATGTCATTGTAAGTTGTGAAATCGTTTTATGTATCATGTCTTTTGTAAGTATAAAAAGCGGGGACTGTCCGCTGCTCGGGGAAAATTACTTGCGAGACTCCGCACTCTGAGTACAGTGATTCTCCACAGCTTGTGCTTGCTTGGTAATAAAGGGATTTGTGTTTTTTAAACAGGTCAGTGTCTTGTTGTTATTGCAGCAAGTCCGTGAGGGTCTCCAAAAACGAACTTGACATTTGGCGCAAGAGCAGGGTTCCAACATGTACAGCAGTCTCACCTGGAGGGCTGAATAAGTGATCGTTCGAGTGTCAGTGGAGTCAGACAGATGGGCCCGCAAGGTACGATTCACCTTGGTCTCTCTCACTAACCTGCCATCTGTGCGACCCCCTCATCCCTGCGTGTCTCTGTACTGACGGAACCCAGGATAACTCACGGCCTTGAACACTGCTAAATCCTGATGCCTGGAGGTTCGAGTCCCCTGGTGGCCGGGGTTGGAGTCCCCAGGTCAGATAACGGGTAATTTTATAAATCCAGGAGGATAGATTTCACCCGGTGACCGGGGGGTGAAATCCTGTGTCGGGCAATAGGGAAAAGGTAGGGCGTTTCTTGTAAGACCTAGGTACAGTGTAGTTACCGTGTCTGTCTGTTTCCACCACCCTGCGTTCGACCGGTTGTTAAGAGGGGAAATCCCCCACGCGAAGGTCAGGACCCTGAAGTGGGTGTTGAGACTAAGTGCACTGCGGTAGTATACAGGGATAGTAAAAAGTGAAAGCGCTAATAAAAAAAAAGCAAAGGAAAAAATGGGACAAACACTGGATAAATGAGGTGTTGGCACTCCTTTACATCGATTATGCTGGGATAATCCCGAAAATGAAGTACAGTACAGACGCCTGTCAGCATGCTTAAACAAAAGATTGGGAAATGAGAATTGGCCATTGGGGAGAACGCGGGATATCGATCTATGCACTAAAGCAGGAGAGGCACTGGAAAGGGTTAATGTCATTCTAGAGAAAGAGAGCTGAGGAGCTGACTGAAAAATCAAAACTGGCCAGTTGGGTGGATAATGCACGTAGCAGAGGGATCAGTGCCTGTGATAACGAGGGGAAACCAAAAACTTGGGAAGTTTTAAAACTGCAGTGTGAGGATCATGAGACGATGAAAGGGAAAGAGTTAACCAAGAAAGACAGGAGAGAGAACAACGAGACAAGGAATGGGGGCTAGAGCGGCAGGCCGCATTGACAGAAAACAAAAAAAAATCGAAGGTACCTCCTAACGTATCTGGCATGCCGATGTTCCAAATTAATGACATGGATGAGCAAGACCGAGGAGGACTGGGGAAGGCATCCCTGTGCCTCATCGGGACTGCTTCCCCCTCCAGAACCCTACCCGTCCTTGGCCAATCTACATCTGCAGGCAGCCCAACACCGCCATCAGTCCCAGCAACCGCCACCGTACGCTGCCCAAACTAAACCTCCCATAGAATCTCCAAGCGCTTCAGTAGGCAGCCCACATGAATCCCCTGGCAAGCCCACGGCTTGTACAGACCCAAACCTCCTGTCATACCAGATCTAAAACAAAACAGGGAAACAGGAAACAGGGCGCAGGCCAGACGGTCAGTGAGCAAAAGGAGGGACGACAGGATCCTTTTAAAACCCATGAGAAGCCCAGGAAGACATAAGTCCTGGGTGCAGCCTCCTTGACCCTCTAACGACTGTTTACTGTTTCCTGGGGATTCCACAAGTAGCGAAGAATATGATCGTCCCAACTCACATGCAGAGGATAGTGAATGTGAGGACAGAGTTTGGAAGAGATCCTCGAATAGCCCTCGCCTAAAGAAGGACCCCTGTCAGAAAATAAACCCGGCAATTCCCTAATCTCAGACTCTCACCCGAGCCCAGAACAAGGGGGTCAAAATGCAATGCAAATCGATGCGCCTTGGAAGCCACAAAAGATGTGTTTAATTATGTCAAGGGCTCCTGATCGAGCCTGTGCTGCATCTATGCTGCGCTCTCCAGCCCGAGGGGTCAGTCCCAGGAACTTGACCTCCCTCAACCCTATCTGTGCCGCCTTCGGGTTTACCTTCAACTCGCTGTTGCGCAGGAAATGTAGCAACTCCCTCAGTAGGGGGCCATGTTCCTCACTCTTGTCTGTGAACAACAGGATGTCATCCACGTACTGTACAAGCCTGTGTGGCTCACTGAAATCTTTTAAACAGTCTGCCATACACTGGTGGAGAATGCTGGGGCTATAATGGAAACCCTGTGGCAGACAGCTCCACGTGTACTGTTGTCCTGTAAAAGTAAATGCAAATTTGCACTGGTCCTGCTGAACCGGGATAGACCAGAAACCATTCGAGATATCCAGCACTGTGAAATTCCACCCCACCCCGTCGCTTTAAGGCAGGAGAGCGCCTTTCCATCAATGGCACACGCCACTGTTTTGAAACTCACGCCCATTTCTCCAGGTAATGGATACCTCTTGAAACTTGCAGTTTCTCCCATAGCTGTGGCTCCGCTGGGTCTGAGGGCCCACCTGCAACATTAATTCTTTTTTTCCCAAGAATTTCTGATTTTTGTGTCTGGTAAATTTTTGGGGTTTTTTTTAGCCTGTATAAATCCAACTCTAGCTTGAAAATTTTTGAACGAACTTTAGTTTCCTTCCCCTCCTGCCACTCTCTAAGTTCAGGACACCATTGTAATGTTAGTGCCCACACTGCCTCCCTGGTTCAGTTTGGTAAATGGGATATGGTGACACTGTGCAAATGAGACATGACACGGGGCAGAGATTCCTCCTGTGTGCTCACCCTGTTGCCCTTCCTCCTGACTGATAGCAATCGTCATGCGGAGTGGGTATTGAAACTGCCCTACCCCGTGTGGTACTACATCACTTACACACGCACAGACATCATACCGAAACTGACAGGTTTACAATAGGCCCTTTAAACTTGAATTATAACGACCAGTTGCCTCCTACTCCACTCATCTGGACACTGTATCTCAGGGATTACCCCCTTGTTCCCAGGTTCTCCCTGCGATTTGTTCCTTATCTCTTCCTGCTCCAGTATTGACCCAGCCACATTTCTGAGCGAACCCCCGCATGACTGCCTGCTGAGGAACCAATTTCTAACCTCTCCCTGCCTGGCCCTTACTGATGCCCCACTTCCTTCTCCGGATCCGGTGTGGATTTTTAACGTCCTCAGGTACACCCACCCAGGATTCCCTGTCTGTTGAAAACCTCCAGGCATTCCTCCTCCCTAAACAATTTCACACTTAAATCTAAACAATTGGCTATTCTCAAATGCGCTGCCCATGCCTCTGTTGATTCAGTAGTTACTCGGGGCAGCGCTTGGGCTGCTCTGGCTGCTAAACAGGCTGCTGCAGACCAAATTTTTATGATACCCTCTATGAACAAGCAGGCGGTAAATCGCACGCCTTCAGACAAGACGGGCATGCCAGACATGGTCACTGTTCGGCACTTACAGGGGGACGCCCCTGCTTCTGAAAAGAATATTTGGAAGACGCATGGATGTTTTCATTCTGCGTCCTCAGGCCTTTGGGTTACACCAATCGGCCAAGTGTGCGTACCTGATACTTTATTACCTATGCTTGGTGACTGTGTGCTTCTGACACCCACATTGACAAGGAGGGAATGAGTGGTATTATGCTACGTACCTGGTGGCAACCCTGAATGACTGAGGCAGCCCAGTCTCGTATAGCATCTTGTCCCACATGCCAGCAAAACAATGTGGGTCAGGGGGTGAGACGCTCACCAGGAAAAGCACCCTTGCCAGGTGGGCCGTTTGAATGCATTCAGCTAGATTTTATTGAACTGCCACGCGTAAACTGTGACGAATATTGTCTTGTCATCGTAGATGTATTCAGTAGGTGGATAGAGGCTTTCCCAAAGACAAACAACAAAGCCTCAACACTAGTAAAACTGTTATTAACTGAAATAGTACCAAGGTTTGGAGTACCGCGACAAATTAGTTCGGAAGACGGCTCTCACATTGTGGGGAAAATTAATAAGGAACTGTGTGGTACATTACACATCCAACAACGATTCCACTGTGCCTACCACCCTCGGGCAGCAGGGATAGTAGAGAGAGCTAATGCAACACTTAAAACCAAACTCACCAAGTTGACACCCGAAACCGGCCTTAATTGGTTAAAGGTTTTGCCACGAGCCTTGTATCACATGCGAATAACACCCCACTCTACTACTGGGCTCTCAGCAGCGGGAATAGTCTATGACTGACCCAGCAGAACAACATGGGATGCCAATACCAGCCCACCCAGCAAAACAGACCTAAATGTGATGGGAGAAGAAATGCGAAGACACTTCTGACAACTAACATCATCTTGAAAGTTTCTCCATTTGCCGGTGAAGTGCGCCTTCGGACCACCTCCGCAGACACCGGAACAAGGCCTCGAGATTCAGGATCGATCATCATGGCCGCAGATTGGAGATTTTGTACTTGTCCGGGACTGGGGTCGCCCCAAGGTGGAAAGGACCGTACCAAGTGTTTCTTCAGACTCCGACAGCTCTTAAAGTTAAAGGACAGAATCGCTGGATCCACTTAAGTGACTCTAAATGATGGATTTCCTCATCGGCATGCAGTTAACCATTGGACTGAGTATTAGTCTGACCATGCATGGCCAGCAGGACAATTTTGTTTTATAAAACACACATACGGCTGCACGGGAATCGGACAGCATGTTACCCGTTGGCACGATCTGTAGAAGCATTATTTGTGGCAACATCTGCCTGGAACCCTAGTCAGCTTTATGAAATAGAGTATTCCGGTAAGCCTTGCTGAAGGGAGAGGGGATCTTGGACACAGGTGTGCAGGGTACATGTGTGAAACTGGTAGTTAGTGGTCTCTCTGGTTGTGTGGACACTCGACCTGGGCATGGGAAGGAAGGGGCTAGCTGTACAAATCCCAACAGCTATCTGTTTTGCTTTAATGGAACTGGAACTTGTTGCGTGCCTGCTCTCGTTACTCATCACCCCCAAAATACTTCCTGGCCCCATCGGTGCATAAAGAGAAATTGCACCACTATAGGAGAATTGTTGAATTGCCCCTGCTTAGAATCTAAGCCCATATCTGTGACCCCGGGCATACAGTAGAGTTGTGGGGATTGCAATGGCACTCATGTAGAAACAGACTATGGGTCATTTCCATTTAACTCCGCAAGTTTCCATCCACGTAAGGATCAGTCCTCCTGGCACAGCTATCAAGAAATACGTGAGTCTGTTTGCCTTCTTAACGAGACCTTCACTGCTACCACTCCAACTCTGCCAGTGCTGTTTGCTGTTGGGACCATTGAGCCCCTCACTGTCCCTTGTCCCCAACAAGTACAAATTCAATGGCGAATTGTCACACGATTCCTGAGCTGGGGGTTTTGCGCTGCATGGCAGAATCCAGTTGTGTTGGGCTCTTCCTTAGGATATGGTTTCCTGGGACTGTCGGCTTGGGATGCTCTCCTGGGGTGGTGGCCACAAAGGAAAATTCGAAATTACCTTGTATGTTGACTCACCGCCCTGGGAAACAGCACAATGACGGCATTGGAGGCAGTCAACCAAGAATTAGCCGAACTTTGGCTCTATGATCAGCAAACCCAATATGCAGTGGACTATCAGCTGGCTCAGCAAGGAGGTGTATGCACTATTAATGGGGACAAGTGCATTACCCACGTCACCAACGAGTCCTATAACATTACCCAGGCTATCCAAGCCATACAGGGGCAGTTGGAACAGTACAGTGAGGGAGTCCAGCCTGGACAGGGTTTGTTGGGATGGCTTCTGGGTGGTTCTTGGGGTTCATATTTGCTGCATGGGTCAGTTGTTCTAGTGGTTGACATAGCTGCCTGCTGTACATTTATGGCATGCATGAGCCCTTGCTGCAGATTTGTGTTTGACAGGTTAGCAGCTCTCCTCTCGGCCCTGTTATAAGTTATCATGAAATGATAGAAGGAGGGAATGAGCTGTTAATGTGATAACATCTCATTGATTTCTATACTTCTATAAATTAAAGTCTTTGTATAGGAATCAAATGCAGATAAGAAACTTTAATCTATAGAAGTAAACTCTTATCTACCGAAACATAGGTATGCATGCACTGCCCTGAAGCTTCCTGCCCAGCTAGGAATTCAGTGTAAAGCTTTTGTAACTCCTTTTCTTCTCACACATCGGTATGCAGACACTGTCTTAAGCTTCCTGACTGAATTAAAATTAGAACCAAACTGTTTCAAATAGGGTTAGGTGGGGAAAATTTGTAAAGGTATGAAACCTCTGAAGCATGTAACTCCTGTCGCTGGCAACGGGGCCAGGGCACTGATTTGGTTCTAGCCAGACACACTGGCAACTTGAAATCAGAATCTGTCCCGGACAGCAACTTGAAATCGCCTCTTGCCATTAGCAGCTACTTCACAAGCAATCGCTACTGTATCCTGGTCTTTTATGTTGTTGATGTAATAATTGCTTGGTATCCTGTTTTTGTCTGTTTGTAGTAATTGTTTTATGTATCGTGTCATGGTAAATTGTGAAATCGTTTTCTGTATCATGTCTTTTGTAAAGTATAAAAAGCGGGGACTGTCCGCTGCTCGGGGAGAATTGCTTGCGAGACTCTGCACTCTGTGCTGGGTAACTACAGTGATTCTCCACAGCTTGTACTTGCTTGGTAACAAAGGGATTTGTGTTTTTTTCTAAACAGGTCACTGTCTTGTTATTGCAGCAAGTCTGTGAGGGTCTCCGAAAACAAAATTGACATGTGACACAGAAATAAGAGGAGGCCATTCAGCCTTTCGAGACTCTTACAGAGCAACAAGAAGCCACTCAGCCTCTTGAGCCTGTTACACATGAACAGGAAGAGTTCGTTAGACCTCCCAAACCTGTCACAGTGTAATAGGCCATTGAGCATCTTGAGCCTTTTACAGGTGAACCTGAGGTGGCCATTCAGCCTCTCGAATCCAAGGATGATTGATGAACAAGATTTAGTGTGTTACAGAGATAGCAGGAGCTGCCGATGGTGGAGATCTGAGATAAGGTGTCGAGCTGGATGAACACAGCAGGCCAAGCAGCATCAGAGGAGCCTGCTGTGTTCATCTCGCCTCACACCGTGTTATCTAAGATTTAGTCTGTGTTCGGATGATAGAAATTATTGAATGAGGTTTTCTTCTGTGGCGTTGTAACTGGGAGTGGAATCAGAGCATTTGACTCCTTTTGGCTAAATCTTACATTAATATGGTGGTGTCATTTTCATTGTGTTTGACGGAGGGTTTCTCTCTGCGAGGCCAGGCTGGTTTTCTGGTGCTATCTTATTGACCTCCCTTCATGATATACCTACCTCACACCATGACATCCATTTCAGTCAATGCCAGCCCCATTCTCCCACCCATCACGGCTGAAGCTACTTCCTATTGCCGGGTGCTGCTGGATATTCAATTATCCCTGGCACAGGTGCCATCTTTAAAATGCCAATGGGTACATGGTTGAGCTTTCTCATTTCAGTGCTGCCATACTCAGTTTGCTGCAGCCTGGCTGGGCAGGGGCAATGGAAAAAAAAATGCAATGGAAAGCTCGCTGCCGTGGAAAGGCTGCCAATATCATCAAAGACCAATTGCACCCCGGTGATGATCTTCAACAACCTCTTCCATCAGGCAGTAGATAATGAAGCCTGAACACGCGCACGCACGTGTAGGCTCAGGAGCAGCTTTATCCTGACCATCGTTGGACTGATGAATGTATTTTTTCATCTCAAATGATGCTGTTCTTGCAAATGTTGGTCTTGCCAAATACACACCGGTGCATTGCAACCTGTCTGCCTCTGTCTAAGTCTATTTGATCTGTCCATCCTTTGCTTTCTGTGATCTGCCTGTGAGATAAACCCAAGTTTCTCCAACCTCTCCTCGTAGATAATGCCCTCTATACCAGGAAACATCCTGGTAAATCTTTTTCTCTACTCTTTCCAAAGCCACCACACCCTTCTGGTAGTGTGGCAACCAGAACTGAACACAATATTCCAAATGCGGCCTAACTAAGGTTCTATGAAGCTGCGGCATTCCCTGCCAATTTTCACCCTCAATGCCTAGGCTGAGATAGGCAAGCATGCCATCTACCTTGCTGACTACCTTTTCCATCTGTGTAGCCACTTGCAGTGACCTGTGTACCTGGACACACAGATCCCACTGCCTATCAGAAATCTTTAGGGTTCTGCCATTTACTGTGTATTTTCCATCCGGATTAGAACTTCCAAAATGCATTACCTCACATGTTTCTGGAATGAACTCCATCTGCCATCTCTCTGTCCAAGTCACCATCTAATCTATATTCAGCTGTATCCTTTGACGGCCCTCATCGCTGTCCGCAATTCCACCAACCCTTGTGTCATCGGCAAACTTACTGATCAGACCAGTCATATTCTCCTCCAAATCATTTACATACATTACAAATAGCAATGGTCCCAACACTGATTCTTGAGAAACACCACGAGTCACTGCCCTCCACTCAGAAACACAGCCTTCCACTGCTACCCTCTGTCTTCTATGACTGATCCAGTTTGTTTTCTTTTTCTATCCATTTTTCAAGCTCACATCTAACCCGGTGCAACTTTACCATCTCTATCAGTCTGCCATCAGGGACCGTGTTAATGGCTTTACTGAAGTCCATGTAAACAACATCCACTGCTCTACCCTCATCGATTATCTTAGTCGCTTCCTCAAAAAACTCAACGAAGTTAGTGAGACACAACCTCCCCTTCACAAAACCATGTTGCCTCTCGCTAATACGCCCATTGATTTCCAGGTGGAAGTAAATCCTGTCTCAAAGAATCCTCTCCAAGAATTTCCCTCCCACTGACATAAGGTTCATCAGCCTGTAAATAGCTGGATTATCCTTGCCACCCTGCTTAGACAAAGGAGCAACATTGGCTATTGTCCATTCCTCTGGGACCTCCCCTGTAGCCAGGGAGGATATGAAGATTTGTCTCAAGGCCAGAGAAATTTCCTCCCTTGCCTCTCTCAGTATTCTGGGGTCTATCCCATCAGGCCTTGGGGACTTGTCTACATTAATGTTTCTCAAGGTCCCCAATCCCTCCTCCTTTTTGATCTCAAAATGAGCCAAACGATCTGTACACCCTTCCCCAGACTCATCATCTGCCAAGTCCTTCTCTTTGGAGCATACTGATGCAAAGTACTCAGTTAATACCTCGCCATATTCCTCTGGCTCCACACATAAACTCCCTTCCCTGTCCTTGTTTGGGCCAACCCCCTCCCTTGCTACCCTCTTGCTCTTTATATGCATATATGGGATTTTCCTTCATCTTGTTGGTCAATGACTTTTCATGACCCCTTTTTAGCCTTCCTGACTCATCGCTTAAATTTCGTTAATCTTTCCTTGTATTCCACACTCGCTTCATAACTTCCCAACCTCCTGGCATTAATAAATGCTTCCTTTTTCTTTTTGATTAGGCTGACAATATCTCTCGTTATCCAAGGTTCCCTAAACTTGCCGTACTTTTCCTTCATCCTTTCAGTAATGTGCTTGCCTGGAATTCCCAGCAGCTTACAATTGAAAGCCTCTCAATACCAAATGTTAATTTTCCCTCAAACATCTGTCCCAATCTACATTCTTCAGTTCCTGCCTAATATTGTTATAATTAGCCTTTCCCCAATTTAACACTTTTACTTGATAAATACAACTGTCAGTATCCATCAGTACCCTTTAGCTTACTGAGTTGTTATTTCTGTTTCTGAGCTATTCCCCTCGCGAGACATCGACCACTTGGCCAAGTTCATTCCCCAATACTAGGTCCAGTACGGCCCCTTTCCTAGTTGGACTATCTACATTGTTTTTGAAGAAGCCGTCCTGGATGCTCCTTACAAACTCCACCCCATCTGAGCCCCAAGCCCTAAGTGAATCCCAGTCAATATACGGGAAGTTAAAGTCATCCACAACAACAACCCTGTTACTTTCAGAGCTTGCCAAGTTCTGGCTACATGTCTGTTCTTCTATCTCCTGCTGGCTGTTGGGAGGGTTATAGTAAACCCCAAACATTGTGATTGCACCCTTCCTGTTCCTGAGCTTTACCCATATTCCGTCACTGTATGAGCCATCCGAGGTGCTCCCCCGCAGTACAGCTGTGATATTCCCTTTTGCAATTAGTTCAACGTCCCCACAACTTCTCTACTCCCTCAATCCCGCCTGAAACATTTGTTTCCTGGAACGTTAAGCTATCAATCCTGTCCCTCCATTAACCACATCTCTGTAATAGCAACAACATCATAGTTCTATGTACTAATCCAAGCTCCAAGTTTTTTTTGCCCTACCTGTTACACTTCTTGCATTGAAATGGGTGAACTTCAGTCTACTAGATCTGCTTGGAACAGCAACTACACCCAGTCTGTTCTTTCTCTGAGCCTTACTGGCCCTATTCTCCAGTTCCCTTTCAGTCCATTCACTTTGCATTGATTTCCACACCCCTGCTAAGCTAATTTAAATCCTCCCGAGTGACACCAGCAAACCTCCCAGCCAGAATATGTGTGCCCTTCCAGTTTAGATGTAACCCGTCCTCCTTGTACAGGTCCACCTGCCCTGGAAGAGATCCTAATGGTCCAGATATCTGAAACACTCCCTCCCACACCATCTGATTAGAGACATGTTGAGCTGTACTATCTTCCTATTTCCAGCCTCACTGGCACGTGGCACAGGGAGTAATCCCGAGATTACAACCTTGGAGGTGCTGCTTTTTTAACTGTCTACCTAACTCCCTGAACTGCTGCTGCAGGACCTCGTCACTCAGCCTACCTGTGCTGTTAGTACCAATATGTATCACAATCTCTGCCTGTTCACCCTCTCCCTTCAGAATACTTTCTGACCTTTCAAAGACATCCTGGACCCTGGCACCAGGTGGGCAACATACCATCCTGGAGTCTCTTTTACATCCACAGAAGGGCCTATCTGTACCCCTTAGTATAAATTCCCCTATAACTACTGCTCTAGTGCTCTTTGTCCTTCCCTTCTTGAGAACAGAGCCAGCCATGTGTGCCTGCTGCTGCTGTTACCCTCTGATAGGTCATTCCCCCCAACAGTATCCAAAACAGTGTGCTTGTTACAAAGGGGATTCCTGTACTGGCTGCCACCTCCTTCTGGCAGACACCCATCCCTCTGCCTGCACCTTGGGTCAACACATCTCTCAAACTATGGTCTATGGCACTTTCTGCCATCCTTGTGCTCCTAAGTGCATCCGATTAATGCTCCAACCTTTCAATACAGTCCGCATGGAGCTGCAATTGGGTGCACTTCCTGCAGATGTAAGCATCACCAATCTCCCACATCTCAAAAGTGCAGTACTTAACCCCACTGAATGATACTTCTATTCCCAAACCAGAAAGTTTATTTAACACTTAACCTTACTCATTGCTGCAAACATCCAAGGTAGGTCTTCCCTCACTCACCTTCCCAGGCTGCAAACCCCATCCCCCTCTTTGCCTTTGCTATCACTTTACGACAGCCCCTCCACAAACCATCTTCTGGAAGAAGTGAATGCGCTGATGCAGATCTTCCCACATCGGCCAATCAGCGTCATCACTCTGCTGCCCTCTTCAAGGTGACTTGTTTTCAACTTTTCAACAACCTGCGCTCATATACATCGAGGACCCTCTGCTCCTGAACCCACTTTGTAACAGTACAGCCTATTTTATATTGTCTTTCCACCAACTGCATCACATCACTCTGTTCTATATTGGTCCTCATCTACCACACACTTGAACACGATAGCAACTTGTCTCTGTCCTGTTGGTTTTCCGCACTGTCCTTCACACACTTTACAATCCTTCTAGGTTTGGTGTCTTCAGGCATTGAATTTGTAACACAGTCCCCTCAGAGCAACAGACATATTGACACACACCGGACAGATTGAGTGAAATATTGAGAAAATCATCACAGAACAAAATAAATGGTAGCAGACACCCCTTATCCGTATAAATGTCAGTGCATTAGTTTGTATATCTGTGTTTCTCTTTTAGTGCCTGTGTGTCTTTGGCTGTGCGTGTATTTCCGTGTGTGTGTGTGTGTGAGTGAGTGTGTCTGTGGGGGCGGTGGGGCTGGCAGACTCTGCGGTGTGTAATGTGACGCAATGTTTCCCTATGCTGGCCTCGACACCAAAATGCGCCAAGGGCAACTGAAGGTGAAAAGGGATTCTTTCAGTCTGTGAGGGAGAGTGGGAGGGCAGCAGCTCAGAGCACAATCTAAACTGACAGCCAGGGACAGAATGAATGTGACATTGGTTCGGAGACAGAGAGGAATGGGGGCAGTGGCAGTAGAGACTGAAGAGGACAGTGAGATCCCAATGTCGCCAGTATATGACTCACACTTATGCTAACAGACAGAATGAAATGTCATGCAGAGTAAGAAAACAGGTTATATTTGGGAGATGGAATGCCAATGAATGATGTGAACACACCATGATAATTTTAAATGTGATGCAGGAGATGAAATATCAGGTAAACACTGTTTAATCGTGCGGTGTGCAGAATGATAAAATTGTTCATATGTGCACAGTATATTCAGAATTAGAAGCAGACAAAGATTTCAGAATGTGAGGTGTATAGGGAGATTACAGGATCATAATAGTCAGGATATCATTCACCCCCAGCTGGTGCAGAGATGATGGGCTGAGTGACCACTGTAATTATTCTGAGATATGTATGAAAAGTTTTCAGAGCCTGAGGGGAAACACTTTCAGGAAAGGCACAAGTTGTGCCACCATGAGTAACCCATTTCTGTTGTCTCATGGAGTGCAGCTGCCTCTAAAATTTATTTTTAATCAAAATCGATTTCCTGAAATTCATGCATTTAGGAGGGTATTCGCAATTTTGTTTTGGAACTTAAATAAGAGACAGACCCTGATGTAATACAAGTGTAATCCGCACAATAGCTCTAACGGAAACAGGAATGGATGATATGTCCAAATATAACCATGTCAAGCATCTGGGCGCATCAAGAAATGCAAAATACTGGAGATTACGGAAATCTGAAATGGGAACAGAAATTGGTGGAGAAATGCAATAGATGAGGCAACATCTGGAGACAGGTTTTGAGTTAACATTTCTAGTCTGTTATGAACCTGTTCTGAAAAAATCACATTGCAGATGCTGCTAGACTTGATTTTTTTTTATTCCAGCATTTCTTTTCTTTCTTTTGCACTGCCACAATTGGACTGTCTGATCTGAACCAGAACAGTGAAACTGCCATTTGAGTTGACCCTCAAGTATTTGTGAATGGCCATTAATTGAGGCATTTTTTTCATAAACACCCGTAAAATTGATGGCGTGTTGCATTGAGATAAATAGCCATGAAAAGTTTGAACTCAGTGGCACTGATATTGCACGACCAGTCCTCTCATTGAAAACGATGCAGCCCCTTACCTCAATGTCATGATGCACTTATGATGTTGTTGGGGTTACACTCATCTAGCAAAGTGTTACCTTTCTGAGACTTTAGACTAAACTGTGAAAATATCAAATATCTTGATCTTTCTAATAGGACACACTTCTCCATGGGTTTTAGTGGGCATGAGCAAAGGCTAAGTTTATTTGACATCACCAATATCTCTGGAGAAAGTAACATAGAGCTGCCTTCGTGAAACACTTCTAATCCAAGTGCTGCAGAAGTAGACACAAAGTTGTTTATAAGGGGTTCAGTGATTTTTTTTTTCAATACCTCATAGTCAAGGAGCAGCAATTTAATGCCTATCCAGGATGACATGTGTCTTGAATGACAACTTTCAGAGATTGATTTTCCCTTTGTTCAATCGAGGACATTACTCGTGCAGGATTCTCCCCAATTCGCATCGGGCACATTTTTGTTCAGAGTCCTTGATGCCGCAATGACAGAAGCAACACGGGTGGCATGGGAAGTTACTCTGATCTCACTTCAAATGATGTTGGAACATTGGCTGAAACAATAAAGAGTGAAAGTACAGAACACATAATATCCCAAAGAAATTTTCGGTATGGGCTTCGGATTCTGTCAGGAGACGTTTGTCCTATTTATGATGAGACTATTTGGTGTCTGGAATGCTCTGCTCAGGAGGGAGGCTGAGGCAGGCAACATCCCAAACTTTAGAAAGCACTTGTATCAGCACCTGGTGGTGCAGCCTCAATGGGCCTTTCATCAGTTGTATGATTCCATGTGGTAGCAACCATGAAAGGTCTGATATATTCCGAAGTAGTAGCCAATGGCTCTTGTTTATCTGTTTGATCAACTGTGCTCAGAAAGTTCTTTTCAAAACCACGTCTCTCAAAGTATCAGCACTTTCTCAGCCGAGGAAAGTCCAGCCATCTCTGAAAACATCCAGGATTTTTCAATGGTCAGTGCCAGATTATTCCAGCAGTTTGTCGCCATTATTTTAATGAAACCAATAACCTGAATACAGTTTTTCCTTCATTAGAATAAAGTATTTTCGCTGTGACAGTGTCATTCCTCAAAAGAAGAATCAACTCCTTCCCATGTACACATTTTGAGAATGCATTTGTTTCCTGCCAGTTCTTAATCCCCACTCCCCTCCACTGCTGTTTCCTTGATCTGGTTCCATGTTCGTGCCACTCGAATGTGCATTTCCGAAAAGAATGTTTCTGTTTGACCCAAGATTGCAATGCTCAAAAACAGGCCATATTGACAGGGAATGAAAACATCAGTGACCCAACTGTACTGAAACTGATTCCTCAGCAGAGTTTCACAGTCCTCAGTTACTGCAGTCATCTGTGTTTTTATTTCGAAATATGTGGGCACCACTCAGGTTTAACCGATGAATGGCAAACAATAACAGTCCTTCAATATTGCGGGGGCAGGAATTATCTCCAACAGGAGGCAATCCAAAAGGCCCACCTTGATATTCAATGGGATAATCAACTTCCAGTGACAAATATCCTGTATGTAACTATTCATCAGAAATTCACCAAATCATTGAGTCATAAAGTTGTGAAGAATGGAAACAGACCCTTCATTTCACCTCGCCCATGCCAACTACATATCTCAAATAAATCTAGCACCATTTGCCAATATCTGACCCATATCCCTCTAAACTCTTCCTAATCACAGACCCATCCTTTCATATATTGTAATTGTACCAAACTCTATCACTTACCCATGCAGCTCATTCCACACACACACACCACCATCTGGGTGAAAAGGTTTACCCTGACGTCCCTTCTAAATCTTTTCTAGCTCACCTTAAACCCACACCATCTAATTTTGGGCTCCCCCACCCTGATGAAAACACCTTTTCTAGTTACCCCATCTATTTCCCTCCTGGCTTTATAAACCTCAGTAAGGTCATCCCTCAGCCTTCAAATCTCCAGGCAAAAGCCTAATCAGTTTCTCCCTAAAGCTCAAACCTTCCAACCCTGGCAGCATTCTTATAAATCTTTACTGAACCCTCTCAATAACAGGGAGATGAGAATTGCCTACAATATTCCTAAAGTGGCTTAACCAGTGTACAGCCGCAACATGACCTCCCAACTACTACATACAATGCACTGACCAATAAAAACAAGTTTACCAAACGCTTTCTTTACTGTCCTGTCTATCTCTGACTCCACTTTCAAGGAACAATGCAACTCCATGCTAGGACCAATTGTTCAGCAATAATCCCCAGGGCCTTAACATTTAGAGTATAAGCCCTGCCCTAATTTGATTTCCAAAATGCAGCACCCCACATTTATTCAAATTAAACTCTGTCTGCCACTCCTTGGCCCACTGGCCCATCTGATCAAGATCCCATTGTACTCTGAAGTAGTGTCCCCTACATTTCCAATTTGGTGAACTTCTAGCTGGAAGTTTTCAAGGTCAATTAATGCCGGTCTAGCAACGTTAAAATCCCATATGAATGAAAATGTACGTCTGATTTTCTATTGATCGATTAAACTAATCACTGTCTTTGATATTGTGGGATATATTTGCGAACCTGTTCATGCATAAATTGAAAGAAAAAGCCAAATCACAGCATAGGTCACAGATAATAAAAGATAACGCAGCATTTAAGAAGCATCTGGAAGAGCACTCAAAATGCCAGGGCCTAGTGGCTGTGGACTTCAAGGTAAGTGTGATTAATGTAGTTTTGTTTTTTGACCGGAATACACATGTTGAGCTGAAGGTCCCGTTTTCATGCTGAATGACTCTCTGACCTTAAGTTTTGAAAACAGAAAATGCAGTCGCACAATTTTCACAGAATGTGAGCATCAAGTGTTGAGCATTACAATCTCCAAGACCACACAGCATCCTGACTTGGATATATATCATTTTCCTTTCGCTATCACTTGCTCAAAATCCTGAACCACTCCACAAAACGTATCTGTTAGTGTTCCTGGGTTTCATCATCATATTCTGAATGGAAATTAGACAGAAGCAATAAATGCTGGTTTTGCCAATGAAACTCATCTCACCAGAACAAATAAAAGTAATGTGTGCTATTAAAGACATATATTCAGCCCAATCTGGTTAATAAAGTAGTTTTAATGAGATTTTAACTTTGTTCTATATCTCTGACCTTTCTGCAAAACCATGAAACTTTCCTGAGTATTTTCATAGTGCCATTTAAAAATTGTATTTGGAAGTTGTACCCATCATTCTGAAAGAGAGAGCCTTCGTGGCCATGTGAATTTTCTCACTATTTTCCGGTATCTAAAGACAAGAGAAATGTAGAAACTTCGAACAGGAGTAAGTGATTAAAAAAGTCAAACCAAATCCTCCGTGTGATGTGCTCTTGAATGATCTGGTTATGGCCTCAAATAAACATTCCTCTCCACCCCTTATAACATTAGTGTGCCATTCTTAGTCAAGAATCTGTCTGCCTCTCCCTTAAGAATATTCAACGTTTTCCATCTCCCTCTGGAAAGACTTCTGTAAACACACAATCCTTTGAAACAGTCAAGAAAATAAATCACCAATGTCTGAGATATTCTCCAGTTTTACATTCCATCCACTGGTAGTAATGTCTTGCACAAATTGAAATATTGTTTCAGCATTCAACTTGAAAAGACTGCTCGGAATATTTTGGGATTAAACAAGACCTTGTGTCATTTGTCTAAAGTCCAATAAATCCAGAGCCAGTCTGGTCATGATTTCCTCCGAAGACAAATACTTCTCACAGGAATCAATTCAATCAATCATCTCTGTGTGGCTTCCGATTTCATCATACCCACAGCTCTCTCAATGCAGTTTCACCATTACTCCGGAAAACTGTCCAAAAACTGCCCTATTTCTGAAAGCATTCTGTTTTGGAATGTTTCAGCATTTGCATTGCCTCCCTAAAAACCTGATGTACATGCAAAGTTTTATTTTCTCACACAGGTTTCTGGTTCCTCTCTACCTCATGTTTGCAATCTCTCATTTGAAATAATACACAGATTTTCCATTCAAACCTTCAACATGTTCGAACACAGACACATTTTTCCTACTGTGCTTCATACACCAATTTTTTAATGTTCACTTGACACAGCAACATCTCTTTCTCAACTCATGTGTTCTTCGTATTTCCCCCTTCTAAGATTTTCAATGTTTACCTTCTTCCATAATACAATCAGAATATATAAATTGCCTGCTTTCGGGGGTGACAATGGCCTCTTGGTATTATCACTGGATTGTTAGTGCAGGGATCCAGGTAATGTTCTAGAGACCTGTGTAAGAATCCCACTATGGCAGGTAGTTGAATTTGAATACAACAAATATCTGGAATTAAGAGTCTAATGATGACCACAAACCCATTACCGATTGCTGGGAAAGCCCATTTTTTTTACTAATCCCCTTTTGGGTAAGAAACTGCCATTCTTACTTGTTCTGCCTACGTGTGACTCCAGACCAACTCTCAACTGCCCTCTGGGCAATTAGGAATGTGCAATAAATCACGGCCTAACAAGTAACACTGTCATCCTTTGAATGAACAAAAATAAAACAAAGCTCCTTTGGAATTGACAATATAATACTATTACTCCATATCCACACTGCCAATTTGTGACAATGTTGACGTGTTGTGCAGTCCCATCACCCAATTCCCCCTCTACAGTGCAGAAAATAATTTTTAAAACTCAAAACAATGGTCCCCTCTCTTTACTTCTGATGTAAATGGTTATTTGCCTTTTTATTATGAAATTGGCATATTAATTAAGGACTTTTCTGTCTGACTGTGGCATTTCGATTTTGTTTACTCAAGGCAATTAGACATCAGGAATGAGGAACGAGAATAGGCCGCCTGGTTCACAGACCTGCTCTGGCAATCAGCAAGACCTGATTCCGTTTTTGTATTCACATTACTGTCTTGCTCCACACACACCAACAAGCCTGCATTAACTGAACCCCTCGACTCCCGCCACCCCAACCTTCACTGAAGTCTGAATGCCAAAGAACTTCAGATGGAACAACATTGGAACACAGGAGTTAAGAGCAGAAGTAGCAATTCAACCCTTGGAATCCACTGTGATTCTTAATATGATCATAGCTAATCTTATCCTGCCTCAATTTAACTTTCCTGCCTGTTCCCCACAGCCCTTTGTCCCACTTTTCGTTAGAAACCCATTTCTTTATTTGTTGAAACTGTTGATTGACTTTGCCTCCACTGCACTCTGGGGCAGTAAGTTCCACATTCACAACACTCTGAGAGAAGTAGTTTCATCTTATGTCAATTTTGAACCTGCCTCTTCTAATTCTGTATCTCTGACAAATTGTTCAAGGCGAGTTGGTCCCATAAGAGGACATGTTGCCAATCTCCACATTATCAACATCCTTCAGCATTTCATACACCTTAATCAGATCCTCCCTTATTCTTTTGTACTCCAGCGATGTAGAAGCCCAAGCTATTCAACCTCTCATCATATGACAATCCTTTCATCCCTGGAATCAAAGTGCTAAACCTCTTCTGAACAGACCCCAGTGCCAACCACATCCTTCATAAGTAAGGAGACCAAAACAGGACACAATACTCCAGGCGTGGCCTCGACAAAGCCTGATTGTAACAACCTTTTTTTTGTTTTATAATGCAGTTCTTTTGCAATAAATGCAAGGGATTCATTTGCCTTTCTTACTGTATCCTGCACCTGCACACCTCCTTTGATTTTCATACACAGAGACACCTAAATTCTTCATCATTCACACACTTTGAATCTGCTTCCAAATAAAGAGGAATTTATCCTTTAATTTTCTGTCCAAAATAGAACACCTTGCACTTATCCACATTAAACTCCATCTGCCAAATTCTGGCCCATTCTCCTAAACTCTCAATATCCATCTGTAACAAAAACAAAGCTGCTGGAAAAGCTAAGCAGGTCTGGCAGCATCAAGGGAGGAGAAAACACAGTTAACATTTTGTGTCTGCTGACCCTTCCTCGGAGCCATTCTGAGGAAGAGTCACCGGAACCGAAAGGTGAACTCTGTTTTCTCCTCCATAGGTGCTGCCAGGCCCCCTGAGTTTTTCCAGCAACTTTGTTTTGTCTCCTGATTTACAGCATCCACAGTTCTTTTGCTTCTTTTTACTTAATATTCATCTGGACACTCTGTAGCTCCCCATCACAGCCTGCATTACCAACTGTTTAAATGTCATTTGGGAATTTTGCTATATTACATTCTGTTTCTGGTTCCCAAGAACTGAAAATTGCAGCATCTTGCTCGCTTCAGAGCACCATGCAGAGAAGATCCCATTTATCCTGGTGCTCTAGAACATAGATCATACAACACTATAGTGCAGCACAGGTCCTTTGGCCCTCGATGTTGTGCCGACCTGTAAAACCAAACTGAAGCCCATCTAACCTGTACTATTGCATTATCATCCATATGTTTATCCAATTACGATTTCAATGTCCTTAAACTTGGCGAGTCTACTGCTGTTGCAGGCCGAAAATTCCACCTCCTTATTACTCTCTGAGTAAAGAACCTACCTCTGACATCTGTCGTCTATCTATCACCCCTCAGTTTAAAACTATGTCCCCTCATGCTAACCATCTCCATGCGAGGAAAAAGGCTCTCACTGTCCACCCTATCTAATACCCTGATTATCTTGTATGTCTCTATTAGGTCACCTCTTAACCTTCTTTTCTCTCATGCAAACAGCCTCAAGTCCCTCAGCCTTTTGTCGTAAGGCCTTCCCTCCATACCAGGCAACACCCCGGTAAATCTCCTCTGCACACTTTCCAATGCTTCCACATCCTTCCTATAATGTGGCAACCAGAATTGTGTACAATACTCCAAGAGCGGCCACACCAGAGCTTTGTACAGCTGCGGCATGACCTCATGGCTCCAAAACTCAAACTACTACCAATAAAACCTAACACCCGGTACTTCACAACCCTATCAAGCTGGGTGGCAACTTCCTGCGATCTATGTACATGGACACCGAGATCTCTCTGCTCATTCACACTGCCAAGAATCTTACCATTAGCCCAGTACTCTGTATTCCTGTTACTCCTTCCAAAGTGAATCATGTCACACTTCTCTGCATTGAACTAGATTTGCCACCTCTCAGCCCATCTTTGCAGCTTGTCTATGTCCCTCTGTAACCTGCAACATCTTTCTGCACTATCCACAACTCCACTGACTTTAGTGTTAACCGCAAATTTACCCCATCTGTCTATGCCCTCATCCAGCTCATTTATAAAAATGACAAACATCATTGGCCCTAAAACAGATGCTCGCAGCACTCCACTAGTAGCTGAACTCCAGGATGTACATTTCCCATCAACCACCACCCTCTGTCTTCTTAAAGCTATCCAATTTCTGATCTAAACCAATAAATCACCCTCAATCCCGTGCCTCAGTATTTTCTGCAACAGCCTACCATGGGTAACCTGATCAAACGCTTCACCGAAACCCATATACGCCGTATCAACTGCTTTATCCTCATCCACCTGTTTGGTCACCTTCTCAAGGAACTCAATAAGGTTTTGAGGCACGACCGACCCTTCACACAACGATTTTGACTACCCCTAATCAAATTATTCCTTTCTGGATGATTATAAACCCTATCTCTGACAATCCTTTCCAACACTTTACCCACAACCAAAGTAAGGCTCACTGGTCTATAATTACCAGGGTTGTCTCTACTCCCCTTCTTGAACAACATTTGCTATCCTCCAGTCTTCTGGCACTATTTCTGAAGATAATTACGACATGAAAATCAAAGCCAAAGGTTCTGCAATCTCCTCCCTAGCTTCCCAGAGAATCCTAGGATACATCCCATCTGTCCCAGGGGACTTATCTATTTTCACACCTTCCAGAGTTGCTAACATCTCCTTGTGAACCTCAATGCTGTCTCGTCTATTAGCCTGTATCTCAGTATTCTCCCGACAACATTGTCCTTTTCCTGTGTGAATACTGATGAAAAATATTTACTTAGCCCCTCTCCTTTCTCTTCGCACTCCACGCACAACATCCCACTGCTGTCCTTGACTGGCCCTAATCTTACTCCAGTCATTCTTTTATTCCTGAAACACCGATAGAAAGCTTTAGGGTTTTCCTTGATCCTACCTGCCAAAGACTTCACATGTCCCCTCCTGGCTCTTCTTAGCTCTCTCTTCAGGCCCTTCCTGGCTAACTTGTAATTCTCAAGTGCCCGAACTGAGCCTTCATGCCTCACCTTTACGTAAACCTCCCTCTTCCACTTGACAAGAGATTCAACTTCTCTGCCTGAAAGGTACATGCTGATCAAGGACACGCAGTAGCTGTTCTTTGAAAAAGCTCCACATTTCAATTGTGCCCAACCTCTTCAGTTGCCTTCTCCATCCCATGCATCCAAAATCTTGCCCCATCACCTCATTATTCCCTTTCCCCAGCGATAACTCTTGCCCTGCGGTATATACCTATTTCTTTCCATTGCTGAAGTAAACGTAACCAAACTGGTCACTATCACCAAAGTGCTCATCTACCTCCAAATCTACCACCTGGCCTGGTTCATTAACCAGAACCAAATCCGAAGTGGCCTCACCTCTTGTTGGTGTATCCATCCTGCACAGGTTGGACAAAAACTGACCCATCTAAAGTATTTTACCTAGATAATAAAATGTGAGGCTGGATGAACACAGCAGGCCAAGCAGCATCTCAGGAGCACAAAAGCTGACGTTTCGGGCCTGGACCCTTCATCACCCTCTCTGATGAAGGGTCCAGGCCCGAAACGTCAGCTTTTGTGCTCCTGAGATGCTGCTTGGCCTGCTGTGTTCATCCAGCCTCACATTTTATTATCTTGGAATCTCCAGCATCTGCAGTTCCCATTATCTCTAAAGTATTTTACCTGTTGTGTTTCCAGTAAATATTTGGAAAGTTAAAGTCCCCCTATCAACAAACCTGTTACCATTGCTCCTATCCAGAATTACCTTGGCAATCCTTTCCTCTACACCTCTGCAACTTCTGAAGCCTATAGAAAACTCCCAACAGGGTGACCGCTCCTTCCCTGTTTCTAACCTCAGCCCATACTACCTCAGTAGATGAGTCCTCACCAAACATCCTTCCTGCCACCCTAATACTGCCCTTGACTAACAATGCCACACCTCCCCCTCATTTCCCACCTTCCCTGATCTTACTGAAACATCTAAACCACAGACTTGCGACAACCATTCCCGTCCTTGCTCGATCCAAGTCACTGAATTGGCCACAATATCAAAGTCCCAGGTACCAAGCCATGTTGCAAGTTCACCCACCTTATTCCGGGTGGTCCTGGCGTCGAAGTAGACACACTTCAAGCCAGCTTCCTGCCTGCCAGCACACTCCAGTGACCTTGAAACCTTACTTATGACTTCGCTGCTCCCAACCTCCTGTACACTGGGTCTATAATTCAGGTTCCCACCCCGCTGTTGGATTAGTTTAAACCCTCCCGAAGAGCAACAGTAAATTTCCTCCCCAGGGCATTGGTACCCCTCTGGTTCAGGTGTAGACCATCCTGTTTGTAGCGGTCCTGTCTACTCCAGAATGAGTCCCAATTATCCAGGTATCTTAATCCCTCCCTCCTGCACCATTCCTGCAGCCACGGGTAGGCTGCAGCGGGACATTGACAGGATGCAGAGATGGGTTGAGAGGTGGCAGATGGAGTTCAACCTGGATAAATGCGAGGTGATGCATTTTGGAAGGTCGAATTTGAAAGCTGAGTACAGGATTAAGGGTAGGATTCTTGGCAGCGTGGAGGAACAGAGGGATCTTGGTGTGCAGATACATAGATCCCTTAAAATGGCCACCCAAGTGGACAGGGTTGTTAAGAAAGCATATGGTGTTTTGGCTTTCATTAACAGGGGGATTGAGTTTAAGAGTCGTGAGATCTTGTTGCAGCTCTATAAAACTTTGGTTAGACCGCACTTGGAATACTGCGTCCAGTTCTGGGCGCCCTATTATAGGAAAGATGTGGATGCTTTGGAGAGGGTTCAGAGGAGGTTTACCAGGATGCTGCCTGGACTGGAGGGCTTATCTTATGAAGAGAGGTTGACTGAGCTCGGTCTCTTTTCATTGGAGAAAAGGAGGAGGAGAGGGGACCTAATTGAGGTATACAAGATAATGAGAGGCATAGATAGAGTTGATAGCCAGAGACTATTTCCCAGGGCAGAAATGGCTAGCACGAGGGGTTATAGTTTTAAGCTGGTTGGTGGAAAGTATAGAGGGGATGTCAGAGGCAGGTTCTTTACGCAGAGAGTTGTGAGAGCATGGAATGCGTTGCCAGCAGCAGTTGTGGAAGCAAGGTCATTGGGGTCATTTAAGAGACTGCTGGACATGTATATGGTCACAGAAATTTGAGGGTGCATACATGAGGATCAATGTTCGGCACAACATTGTGGGCTGAAGGGCCTGTTCTGTGCTGTACTGTTCTATGTTCTATGTTCTATGTTCTAACTGCTCTTGCTCCCTATTCCTCACCTCGCTACCACGTGGCATGGATATCAAATCAGAGATAAGTGCTCTGTTTGTTTTAGCTCTAAGTTTCCACTCTAACTCCCTGAATTTCTGCCTCACATCCCCATCCCCTTTCCTACCCATGACATAGGTACCTCTGTGGACCACGACTTGGGGATTCTCCCCCCCACCACCCCTTAAGGATCCCGAAAATAGAATCCGAGTCATCATGGACCCTGGCACCTGGGAGGCAACACACCAAACGCGAGTACCTCTCGTCCCCACAGCATCTCCTGTCTTCTCCCCTAACTACGGAGTCCCCAATGACTATTGCTTTCCTCTTCTCCCTTCTTCCATTCTGAGCACCAGGGGCAGACTCTGCACCAGAGACCTGTACCCTATGGCTTACTCCTGGTCAGTCATCCCCCCCAACAGTATCCAAAACAGTATACTTGTTATTGAGGGGGATGGCCAAGGGGGATCCCTGCACTGTCTGCCTGTTCCCTTTCTGTCCCCTGACTGTAACCCATCTACCTTTGTCCTGTACCTGCGGTGTAACTACCTCCCTGTAACTCTCAATTACCCCTTCAGCCTCCCAAACGCTTCGAAGTTCATCCAGCTCCAGCTCCAGTTCCCTAATGCAGTTCCTGAGGACGGGAGTTGGATGCACTGCCTGCAGATGAAGTCAGTGGGGTCACTAGTCGTGACTCTTACCTCTCCCATCTTACTGGAGGAGCATGCAACTGCCCTGGCACCCATTCCTCGGTTCCAAATTCACACACAGATGATTGAAAAAGTTAAAAAAAGAAGCAATCCTACCAAATCAGTGCTCAGGTCCTTTTTTTGATGTGAGGCGGAGGATGGGTGGGAGACACTACTGAAGTAGTGTTTTGGGTAAAGCAACCACCCAAATATATTATCTCACTTAGCTTCCTGTTGGCGCTCTGGTTCGTGCTGCTGCTGCTGAAAACAAGAGGGTGGCTGCTGCATGAGGTGCGTTTTTATAGCACGGCCACCAAAAAAATGGCCTTACCTTCCCGTCGGTGCTCTGGCTCACGCTGCTGCCGCTGTAACCAGGTTTTGCTTCCTGAATAGCTTAACCCGCCAGCTGACAATATTTTCCCAAAATCTCTTGCACCATGTTCAGAGATGAGGAATTCCCGTTCGGGGGACAGAATCCCAAGACCGAGAATGTTCCCTTTGGAGCAAAACAGGAGATTTCCTGGGGCTGTATGTAATGAGGTGTTTGGGTGGGTGTGGGGATGGGCCGGTTGATCATCGGGAGAAACTGTGTCAATGACAAGATTTATTTGCCAGATGACTGGGATTGAAGATATTTCATGAAAATAGCAGTTATTCAGAATAATTGCACAGAATACTGCAGAAACTCAACAAGCCCAGCTGTATCGGTGGGAAGAGAAACAGAGCTAAGGTTTTGAGTACAGTTAGATTCTTGTTCAGAATACGTCTTTCCTGAATGTCAACACACTGGCAGACCTGAGAAAACGTGAGATTGTTGGCATCAAGAAGTCATTTAAAATGAGTTGCAGAAATGCACTTGGCAGGATTCAAAACTACACGGGGAAACCCCAGTGAATTTCAAATCTATTGCTTTAACAAATCAACCACAACTGCAGGCAACACCCCAACCTTTTACATGCCTTATGGAATGTTCTGGCAGGAAAGGCGAGTACTCGATTTGAGATGTCTGTGCTACTACCCGAATATTTAACATCACCCTGCACTTGATCAGAACAGAACGGGCTGTTGGGGGAGTGAATTGAACTAAACGCATTGTAAGATAGTGTGAATGGAAATGATTAACTTCCATGAGCAGAAAGTTTAATTATCAGAGCAGCGCGTCGAGAAAGAATTATGTACTTGAATTTTTCTCGCGCCTTTCACCACCTAAATCATAGCCAATGCCCTATATTTGGATAAGATTCCTCTTTGGCAAATCTAACGTGCAAATCCGGACAGTTGGTTTAACTCGAGGTCTCAAAACAAAATGTTTTCAGCACTTACAGCTGACACTGGAGACATCGGTGAGCTTGCACCAAACTTTGGAGGCTTGTTTTGCTCTGATTTATACCGGGTGTGTTATCTCAGGGAAACGAGTTGCCCATTTAAATCAGAGATAAAGTGGATGTTCTCATGTTCAGGGAGAAGCAAATCTGTGGATTTCATGAAAACAGAGGCTGTCAATGCGAGGGATATTCAAGGCTGAGACAGACAGGCCATTAGTCATTTCAGGAGTCAAGTCGACTGTGGGGAAAAACCTACCTGGTTCACTAATATTTTTGAGAGAAGGAAACAGCCATCCATGGCTTATATGTGACTCCGGACCCACAGCAATGTGGTTGACTCTTTACTGCCCTCTCTGGCAATTTGCAATGGGTGAAAATTGCTGGTCTCGCCAAACATTGCCCTCATCCTGTGTACGAATAAAGGATCTGCAGTTCATGCTATCTCCTGTCAACAGCAACTTTTCTGCAATACATCTCCTGAACAACATCAGATTGTCATAGCCCTGCGTTCTCCACTTTGAAACCCAGGGTGATAATATTAATCATTTCGAAACTTGGAGAGAGACACTTCGCTGGTGAAGGTGCTACTGGTGTAAGAACAGGCGCCGGAGTGTGTACAAGTCAGGTCGCACGGATTAGTGTCAGTAAACTGGTTGGCTTTCAGGGTTTGCATCACTCAGGCGTGGGTGCAATTCCCAGTCAGGAAATGAAGATTTATATCTCTTCCTGTTAACTCTCGGAATAAAAATGAATTCCTGGCTATGCAGAGAACACACACCCTGACTCTACCAGAGTCAGTGCAATGAGAGTTTGCCCTCACGTTGAAGGATAATGGCAGCAGTTGCATGGGAATACGGCCACCACAAACTCCCCTCCAAGTTTCTCACCGTTCGGAGTTTGAAATATGCCGCTGTTCCCTTACTGTCACTGCTTCTAAACCCTGGAACTCCCTTCTTCATGGAATCAAAGCTATACCTACATGCCAAGGAGTTTGAGTGTTCAAGAAAGTAACTCGTCACCTCCATCTGTGGGGTAATTAGGGATGGGCAATAAATCCAATCCCATTGAATGAAGTCCTATCCCAGGCATCCGTGTTCCAATTGCAGCTTCTAACTGAGCACCTGTATTCGGTCAGCAACACGCTCAGAAGCAAAGTGTGGGAGTAATGCAAAAGTGAAAGGCAGTGATGGCTGGGGGTGCGGGGGCATGAGGCAGGAAGTGAGTGTGGAGCTATTGATGCAAGGCTCAATGTTGCTTCCAATGGGTCAGGCTTGCCAACTGGTCAATTAACCAAAATGAACTTATTCCTCTTGTTAGTTTCCCTCAGCATGTGTTACCGTTGTTAATGGGCCCCGGGAGGATGAGCCCATGCTCTTTATCCAGTCATCTTAAACAGGTGAAAATGTCGGTTTTAAACCAAAGCAGGAGGAGATTGCCTCTTTCCGTGTATTTGCACAGGAGAATATTCAGCTGTGAATGTTCCATGTTTGAAAAGTGAGCTAGATTGAAATTCTCACTGAGTAACACTGATACAGGAAAGTTCCCCAAGTTACTGTGATTGCGTGGTTAAGGAAATGCCTGAATGGATGGGTAAAAAACAGTGTGTAGTAAACAGGCGAACTTGAGTTAAAATCCCAGCGGTGCCTGAGCTTTACACTGAAGATTCCTCATTTCAACTTCTCTGAAATGCCATACTGTTCATCTAAACCGTAAAGTTATTTTTGCCCCTTTATTCGTTCATTGAATAAGGGTGGCACTGGCTCAGGCAATTAGCCAATCAGCCATTGCTAATTACCCACCATGACTTCTGTGGGTCTGGAGTCAGATGTAGGCACGATCAGGGAAGGATAAAAGATGTGAAAAGGACATAAGGGAACCAAATGGGTTTTGGTTTCCCTGATGATGGATTTATGGTCATCATTACATTCTTAATTCCAGATATTTGTTGAATTCAAATGCCATCCTCTTCTGAGGGTGATATTTGTACCTAGGTCTCCAGACACTACCTGGCTTTCTGAATAAACAGTCCAGCGATAATACCACTGGGCCGTTAGTTCCCATGTTGGTGGAGAGAACTGAGCATGGTTCCTCTGCTTGAATGCAGACAGTTGACATTCGGTGCTGGTATTCCTGTCGCCTATTTTCTCCCCACCAGGGAATGGTTTCCTGCTAACAAATAATTCATCCTGATGTTTGGTAGGAATAACAAGGTAAGGCAGAATAATCTACAGACTTACTGCGGAATATTGTGGTAGTGAGACGGACACCACGAAATGATCACCCTCATTCTCTGCTGTCACCATTCATTCATTTTACACCAACAGTAAAAACATCACTGTCATTTTATAATTGTGGCATTTTGTTTCTTTATGGTGGATTAGGAATTCGATTTCAAAGTCGAAACACTCATCATGTTTTGAGGGAATAAATGTCTCCTTGCCTCAGTCCCTAAGTGACAGAAACACTATTTGGAGAACGTGAGCCCAGTTCCAGGCTTTCCACTCGGGGTGGGAGTGGTGCTTGTGGTGAGGAAGCCTCTCAGCAGCTCCACTCTCAAACACTCCCCGATTTTCAGACTTTTCAAAGAGCAGCAATGGGAAATGAGGGATACGGACGGACAGAGAGTAGGAGAAAATAAAAGGGGGTGAGGTGAATACCCAGAAACACAGAGAGACAAACAGAGACACATATTGAGGTAGAGCCTGAAAGGGCCAATTCTCCATTCGACACCGCTGCTAACTAACTGAAAGGAAAAGGCAAAAAGAACCATTTAAGCAGAGCCTTTTACCACCTGAGGGTGAAGGAAGCAGCATTACAACCGGTTAAAGTTGTAAAGTTGACGACGGGAAACTAATGCGATATTCTGATAAATATACTGATTCGACAAATAAAAGTGGTAACTTCCCTGCATTATAATATAGAAGGGCATAACTGACTTGGTTCTGACGTACATTCAATGGATCTGAAACGTTAACCCTGTGTCTCTCCACAGATGCTGCCAGGCCTGCTGGGTTTCTCTGTCAATTCCTGTTTCTGTCAATTCCCAGCATCTGCAGTTCTTTGTTTCATGTTAGCTTGAATATCGTTTGGGACACAGTTAGTTACCTCACAGCCCCTTTCCTTCTCCTCACTGGGGAGGCGATACAATCCATAAAATCAATTGTCGGAAGAACTCATCTGGTTCACTAATGTCCTTTTGGGAAGGAAACTGCCACCCTTACCTGGTCTGGCTTACATGTGACTCCAGGCCCACAGCAATGTGGTTGATTGAATTAATGCTGCCGAGGCAGTGGTGTCAGTTAATGAATAAAAGTACAATTAATCAGCAAAGCTGTCATCAATAAAAGCTAGGAGGGAAGATCTTCTACTCAACATTTCAAACCAGGGCTGTGGTTCCAAAAGCACCAAATCCGAACCACTAGACAACCAGAGAATACATTGAAGGTGCTTGCATCATTTCTCAACGACAGTTTTTCCCTTTCAATTTTTGATCCTTTTGGTGACAGGTCAGTTTCTCCCTGTCTTCGAGTTTTTATCACGTGGAAAGAGATTATCTGGCCATTGTATCCGTGCGTGTCATCAGGCATCTATCTATTCTAATCTCAGTTTCCAGCACTTGGCCCATGTACCTCTGACGTATCAGGGACAAATATCAATGAGATTAATGCTGTGATCTACAAACGGGACTGAGGCTTTGTGACAGTAAAACTGTGTTACAGCTGACTTATGGAACTCATCCTCGTGTTTAGCCACAGAGGGAGATACACAGACACACCCCTCAGGATGACATTGACTGCAGGTGCTTCACGTTCACTCTCTGTCCCCACACATGTTTCACCGACAACAGGCAGATTTACATGGAACACAAGCAAGTTCTCCAGGCAATGAAACCTGTTGTTGTGAGCTCGGAATTGAAACTAACAGAGAGCTGAAAAAGGTTGCCAACACTGCTCATGCGCAACTTCCAATTTCATGCTTTAGCTTCTGGGAATCTGATTGCAAAACCACCTGCTGTACGTTCCAACTTCAGGTGAAGGTGTCACCTTACTCGTATTGAAAATAGAACAACTGTGCTCGAGCCAGGCAGGAGTCAAACCTACAACCTGATCCGATTTCAGATGTGTTATCCATTACGCCACTGGTCCACAGTGGGCACCTGACTTCTTGTGGAGTTGAGATGTTTACAGGGACCAAGGTGGAAATGTGATACACGAGTTGAGCACCAGCAAAGGCAATCTCTGTCACTGCTTCACTTCAATGGGCCCCACTTTGGGAAACGGTAAATTTCACTTGCAAAAGAAACAAATTTATCCTCAGATGCCTGCTTCACTGTCACCTATTTATCCATTAAGGCTTGCCATCATTTTATTCAGTTACTGCGCTAGTTTATGAATCAATCCAATGAAACGTAATTTCCGATGATTACTAATTCTAAACCTTCATCAGTGAAGTGGATGCATATGATATATTTGCAGGAAACACATTTTGGGAACATAGACTGAAATCAATTTCATAAAGAACCACCCCCTGGCTCTCCCGAACATTAAAAAAAATCAGAGGCAATAATGGCTGATGCAGGATTCAAGCCAGCAGCTTCTCTCATTTCTAACAGCCAGCTGATGTGAGAAGCAGACCAGAAGACCAACGATGCTGTCCATTGCCGGGCAACTTAACAATAAATGAGGTGTCAGTCATGCAGTGACAGTGTCCCTACCTCGGATGTAGGAGACAGAGTTCAAGTTTTATCTGCTCCAGAGGTATGTAATAACATATCTGAACAAGTTGCTGAAAAAAAAATCTCTTCCTCATTGCTTCAATGAACATCTTCTCATTCTGTCACCATTCTGCTGGGACAGAGCTCTCGCCATCAGGAGATGCATTCAACCATTTGGCCACAGGCAGGCAGTGCTAGGGGGTGGTATACACTTTGTCGCTGTCTCTCAAACACTGGAAGAAGGAAGGAGCAGAAGGGGTGGAATCAGACATCTCCAGCAAATTGTAAAGGTGATTTGGAACTTTCATCAAATGACATTTATCAGAGGCAGACAGAAAGAAGGAGAGCTGCTGGGAAAGATAGAAGTCAGAACTCGAGATTAATCTCTACAGCAACTTAAAATGTGATCTTTCGAGGATGTTTGAGTGAACGATTTCTAAACTTAAAGCAATTATTGAGTCCAAGAGATATTCAGCACAGAAACAGTATCTTTGGTCATTCTCGTCCATGCCGACTAGATTTCCAAAATTTATCTCGTCCTTATTGCCAACATTTGGCCCACATCCCACTAGACCCTTCCTGTACATGTATCCATGCAGATGTCTTTTATATGTTGTATTTATACCAGCCTACACCATTTCCTGCGTGAGTTCATTCCATACACACACCATCCTGCGTGTCAAAACATGACACCCTATGTCCCTTTAAAATCTTTACCCTCAAACCGTAAACCTATAACCTGAAGTTTGGACTCCCTTACCCTGGGAAAAAGACCTGATCACTACCCCTCATGATTTTATTAACTTCGATAAGGTCACCCCTCAGCCTCCAACACTCCAGTTGAAAGAGCCCGATTTTATTCAGCCTCTCCTTCCGGATCATCTGCTCCAACCCTGGCAACTTCTCTGTAAACACTTTCATCTTTCTTTGAGCAGGGAGAAGAGGATTGAATGCAGCTTGCGGGGTTTCGTCTGTGTGTATTAACGTGGTTAATGTGTGCAGAGAGGATGAACACATCCGCTTTATCCCGCCAGTTTAAATTGTGAAAATATCGGTTTTAAAGCAGTGTAAGACGAGACTGTATCTTTCTGTGCATTTTCACTGGAAATGTTCAGCTTTGAACTATCTGTCTTTAAAAAAAAATGGTGTTTGACTTAAATTCTCACTGATTAACAGTGAGATAGAAAAAAACATTTCTGTGTTTGGGTGTTTAAGTTCATGAACATATGGATTGGAGCTGAAGCAGCTTGTGTGGTGCTGAAGCAGCTTGTGTGGTGCTGTGGCTCAGTTGGCTAATGTGCCTTTCTGACAATCAGCATAGCTGTGGTTTGAGTCCTACAGGTGCCTATGGCTTAGACTGACAGTATCTTGTCCAAACGTCTTGTAAATAGTGCCAGTTGCTTGTTCCTGAAAGCTGAAATGGCTTGCTTCTTGTGTTTAAACTCAATGCATTATTATTCCTCTGCTCCCACTCCAGTTACCTGAGCCTAACCCAACTGGCGGTTTTGTTTGTTGCTGTTTTGTGAACTGTAACAATTAACAATTGTCAGCCACTCAGAGAGAGAAATTTTGATAAATACCCCGATTTGACAGATAAACCTGATAACTTTGCCGAAGATGACATGATTGAAATGCATAACTAATCTAGTTCCAATTAACGATCTGTGGACCTGAAAGGTTACCTCTCTTCTGCTCCACAGATGCTGCCAGGCCTGCTGAACGTCTCGGTCAATTCCTGTTTCTCTTTCAGACTTTCAGCATCTGCAGTTCATTGACTTCTGTTCACTTGAAAAATTTCTTGGACAAATCAGCCCATCTACCAGCTCCAGAGCTTCTTTCCTGCTCCTGAAAATCAGTCATCACAATAAACGAGCAGAATAGAACTCCCATTCCCTGACCGAAAACGGAACCCAGCCTGCGGCGGTGAAAGCACCAAATCCTAACCACTGCACCACCAGGAAGGGCACTTCAGACTCTTGTATCTTTTCTCACTGACACTGCTTCTGACTTTTTCTTTTGTACCATTTTGGCTGCAGATCAGTTTCTCCCTTTCACCAAAATTCCCTTTGCCTTTTTAATTCCCTGCTGCACCTGCAATCCTACTTTTAGCGATTCATGCCCAAGGGCACCAAAGTCCCTCTGCACAGCAGCGTGCTGCATTTTTTATCATTTAAAACATAGTCCATTTTGCGTTATTCCTACGAAAGTAGATGACCTCACACTTATCAACATTGAACTCCATCCGCCATGCCTTCGCTCACTCACTTAGACTATCTTTATTCCTCTGCAGACGTTTCGTGTCTTCTGCACACATTGCCCGTTACTCGTCTTAGTGCCATCTGCAAATTTCGACACACCGCGCTTAGTCCCCAATTCCAAATCATCTGTGTAAATTGTAAACAATTGTGGTCCCAGCACTCATCCCTGAGGCACGCCACGAGCCACTGAACACCAATGAGAAAAACACCATTTACCCCTACTCTTTGTTTTCTACTGGTCAACCAATCCTCTATCCAAGCCAATACATTACCTGTAATATGGTGCAACTTTATCTGATGTAGCAGCCTTTGATGTGACACCTTGTCACTTGCCTTCTGGAAATCAAGATACACCACATCCACAGGTCCCCCATTGTCCACATTGCAGGTAATGTCCTCAAAGAATTTCACCAAATTAATTCAGCAAGACCTGCCCTTCATGAACTCATGAACACCAGTGGGAAAATTTATATCCAGATGTCATGCTATTTCTTCCTTGAGCATAGATTCAATCATTTTCCCCAGTGCCGAAGTTAAGCTAACTGGACCAAAGTTACCGGCTTTTTGCCTATTTCCTTTTTTAAACAGTGACGTCACATTGGCTGTTATCAATCTGCGGGATCCATCCCAGAGTCCAGTGAATTTTGGTAAATAATTAATAGTGCATTTGCTATGTCCCCCATCACCCCTTTTAGTATCCTGGGATGCAGTTAATCAGGGCCAAGAGACCCCCATGTCCACTGTTAGCCGCGTTACCTTGCCCAGCACTGCCTCCTTTGTGATAATGATAATCTCTATCTCAATTAGTGAGAGTTTCACATCAGAGGTGAATTAAATGGGAAGAAACATTGAAATACATCACTTTCATTAGCTCAGAAACAGTACTACAAAAATGCTCTTTATTGAAACATACAGGTGTTATTGGCGATGTAACGGATTGGATGAAGAAAGGTTCGTTCCCTTCTGGGGCCGTGTGGGAAGGGGGTGTTTAATATCAGAATGGAGGTCACACATTTAAGGCAGGGTCGAGGTGAAGTTTATTCTCTCAGATGGTTGTGAATTAATGGATTCATTTACAGAAGAGGATTGTCAGAGCTGGGCCACAAAGTACATTTAAGGCTCAGCTCGAAAGATTTTGAGCTGCAAGTGTATCAATGTTTATCGGGAAATCCAAGAAAGTGCAGTTCAGGATTATCCGCTCATTTAATAGCAGAGCAGATTTCATGGGCTGAGCTGTCTCCTTCTCCTCCAAAACTGCATCATGTTAATACAAAGCTGCAAAACTGACCAGAGCAAATTTTGCTTAAGAACAGATAGAACCCATCGAGACAGTGAAGCTCAGTGATGTTTGCAAAGGTCGGCAAACAAAGGGGTAGTCATGGTCAGAAGTGGGATTCGAACCCACGCCTCCAGGTGGAGACCAGAACACCCAGCTTTACAGTGGAAGGAATCTATTCCTTGAGTCTGGCGCCTTCGACCACTCGGCCATCCTGACACACCTTTGCTGCTCCAGAGTGATCTGTATACCAGAGTAAACAGGAAAAGCCAGTCTTCAGCACCCACACTGAGCCTGGCTCCATTAGGCCCACAGTCACCTCTCACAAACCACCGTTGCCCTTCACTTTTCCCAACCTCCCCCTTGTTCTTGTCTGAAACAAATTGAACGTCAGGCAAATGCAGCTGACATTGCTGATGTAGAACTGGGATATAGATTGAAGCGATACTGCCTGGCCTGTGACAAAATTCTACTTCTAATGGTCAGTCAATATTTCAGAGTTATTATTGTAAATTTTAACCATGAACACGCCATGGCAGTGACGGCACTGAATCCTAATCAGCAGACTGTGAGGGAAGACGTATATCTCTATCACCCTGGTCACTGCCTGATTCAGCATTGTGTCTCTCATCCTTCTGTACATGATCCCCTTGGCTCCATCACGGTGTTGTCGCATTGTCTTGGTTAATAATGCACAGACTACCCTGCCATCTATTACATTGCAGCTTCTAATGCATGAAGCCCTACCTTACAGGGCACAGCCTTCGCTCTATAGTGCAGTACTGAAAGCAATGTTCTTGTAAACCACCGGCCATGAGTTTACTTCAAACTGGAGGAGATGAGAATGTTTGTACAACTGCGGCATCCATCATCTAAAAGAGGACATTCAATATTGTCTGAAATTATGCCAATGTCATTTCCCCCGCAGGCGAGCAGTCAGGTGAGGTGAGGTTTTGTAAACTGCAGGTTGACAAGGAAACAATGGGGGACAAACACAGAGAGGGGAGCGGCCGAATGCTTTATTTCTTTGCTGTAGTCAGATTCTGGTTTTGAAGTGTGAAATGGGACTATAGAACCCAAATGGGTGAAATCCTACTTTCTGGGCGTTGGTCCCTGCTGAGGCCTTTGTCACCTTCTGGGAAATGTGTCTGTGTGTTACCTTCTGAGCATGAAAATGTGGTCCACTTCCCCAAGGGAACGTGAACATCTCAAACAGCCGGCCTATTGCCCCGTAGCACACAAGGCTATGGGCCAAGGCTGAAAACTGGGTCGTTGAGCCCCTTTGTGTGCTGTAAAAACACGATGATTCAGTCATTTTGCAGGAGAAACAACTGTCGTAGAAAGAAAAAAAAAGCCAGAAGTTGTGCCATTAAGAAACGATGCACACATATCCGCCGCTATCCCTGGTGGTCTAGTGGTTAGGATTCAGCGCTTTCGCTACTGCAACCTGGGTTCGATTCCCGGTCAGAGAATCAAGTTTTATTCTTCCTGATGGTGACAACGCAAAGGTAGTGCAGCTCTGTCTGCGATCCTTGCAATGTCAGTTCCTGTCCCCGAGAACATCAGGGTCCATGTTCCAGCCGCTTAAAGAGGGGAAAGGTGCCTTAGCCGTCACTGCTCAGTCAGGCTACTCACCTTTGTGTTGTGTTGTTAGCAGGGACATCAGCAGTAAGGGGAACATTCACAAGATAAACAACCAGCAAAGATAATCACAGTCGCTACTTCAATTCAATTGTCTCCCCTTTGTGACGCAGTGAGTTTCACTGCCATTTGTCGTCAGGAAGCTACAATTCACCCGATCGAGTCTGCTCAGCTATTCAATGAGATCGCTGCTGATCTGATAAATGTCAACTCCGCTTTCCTGCTTTTCCTCCATAACCTGAGGTAAACCCAAACCTAATCACAACATCTGGAAGTTTAGATGACTTCAGTGACCTGTGCATGTTTGCATGAAATTGAATAATATGAAATGAGCGAAAAAAAGCCCTTCCCACAATTCAACCCAGTGCAGGGTCAGCCATATGACAAAACTAAGAGAGGAAAGACGTTACCTCTATTTCTCCCAGCACAGATTTCTCTCTTGATGAATTGAATATTTGCAGCATTTTTCATTATAATTGTGACATTTTCATGGACAGATCCTCACTCAACCCACAAACAACTGTGCTTCCAAAAACTATTTTGCCTCAGATTAAAATTGCTGTGCATCTTTTCATACAGCTTGAGGTTCCAATTATCCCTGCTCCATGTCAACAGAAGCTGCTCCGGGTGAGGTTGGAGCTCACAGACTCGGCATTTCACGCGCCTCTATGGCCATTGAAGGGCCTCGTGCTCACCGATTGCATCACTTCTATCTGTATCCCCATGGTCACTGTCTGATTCACCATTGCATCTTTCATCCTTCTGCACATCATCCCCGTGGCTCTATCTCAATTTTGTCACATTGCCTTGGCTCATAATGCACAGACTATCCCGTCATCTATTATCACAGCGTATGTCTGCACGCTCATTGACACCCCCATTTCCGGTTATATCTTCATGGCTGGATCACTGAGTTTCCCTGGTTCTGGGCCCAGGAACTGGGATTATATGGTTGTATGCAGCAATGGTTACTTCCTTGTGTGAGGGAGCTGATGAAATATCCAATGTTAAACTAGATTACTATTGAAAGGTACATTTCAACAAGAGCCAGCACTGTACACGGAGTCTTTGATATTTCGTAGAAATCTATCAATCTCAGTCTTCAATATAATCATTGATGGAATCTCCACAGTCCCTGGTAGCATTGTAATTGCAGATTCCAGCCCTCTGTGAATCTCCACATTACAGTGTTCCAGTTGTCGATCTGGTGCTGTTCCTAACATATCCTCTGCCACTGTAGTTATTGCTTGTTGCACACCAGCAAACTCATGCGGTGCTGTGATCGTATTCTGGTTAGTACTCTGTGTTGTGGCCACAGCAACCTCGGTTTGAATCTGAGACCTGGCAGTGGGTGCTTGCTGTATTTTGTTTTAATCCTTGTGCCATGGGCCACAGAAATGCAGCAAGTATCAAACATTTTTACGTGTAAATATTCTTTGAGGTGGTGACAATCATCTCCCAACCCCGGCTCTCTCACATATCTGCATTTGATGTGTCACAATTCAAACCCACCACTTAGAGAATTTTCTCCCTCCCACAATCACTAACTCTCCTTTACGTCCCTCCTTCCACTTCACTGAGACACTGCACAAGCTAACATCCATTTTCACATTGACATTGTTCATTCTGTCTTGTTGCAGTCTATGTTGCTGAGTGAACGTGGCCTGTCTCACCACCAGGAACTCTAAACCAGATGAAATATTTAGATACTGGGACGGTCAGATCAAGACTCATGGAGCAGCTTTTACTGACATGGACCAGTGATTATTGGAACATCAGGCCTAGGAAAATGACCCATGGCAATAATGAGCAAAATGGACTGCATCAGAAAAGACCAGTTTCAGTGGCTTTCTGCAGCATTCATTGTATTTGGTCATTTCGCTACAGCGAGAGTATTGTGCGCAGTTCATTAATTCACATTATTGTGGGATGTGATAGCACCAGAAACTGTGCCGAAGAGATTTACCAGGATATTGTCTCACCTGAAGAGTTTCTGTTATGAAGTGAGATCGAACAGACTGTGGTCGTTTTCCTCAGAGCAGAGGCGATGTACAAAATAGTGAGGGTAGACTATGTAAACGCTTCCCCTCGAGGAAGGGTTCAATCACCGGGGTCCATAGATTTAACCTAAGAGGAAGGAAGTTTTGAGTATATTTACAGAAAATTGCTTTTAGCCAGTGGATGTTTGGAATCTGGAAGCCACTGCCTGCAAGTGTCCTAGAGGCAGAGATCCTTCTGACTTTAATAAGCATTCAGATGTGAATTTGTGATGCTGTGGCATTGACGGTTATGGGCGAAGCAATAGAAATAGAATTTGGATACTAAAGCGATTGTATGTGATTGGTGCACACGTAAAGGGCTGAGGGGGCAGTAGCACCTGATGCCGTCATTAGCATTGTGGTCAGTATCCCCACCTTTCACGAGGGAAACCAGGGTTCAATTTCCTACTGGACCCAACCCAAGCATTTTTGGGGCCTTTCAGCAAAACGGACCCAGCTTCGATTTCAGCTTCAGCTGATGTCTGCATGGAGTTTGCACATTCTCACCATGTCTGCGTCTGAGTGCTTCAATTTCTCCCCATGGTCTAAACGTATGCAGGCTCGCTGAATTGAACACAGAGAACACAGAAGAGTACAGCACAGGCTCTTCAGCCCACAATGTTGTGCCAAAATATCATCCTACTCTAAGATCAAACTACCCTCCATAGTCTATGTTTTACGATCATCCTCGCAACTGTCCAAGACTCGGTTAAATGTCCCGAATGTATCTGACTTGAATACCGCTGCCGACTGAGCATTCCATGCACCCACCACTCTCTGTGTAAAGAACCTACTTCTGACATCGCCACAATATCTTCATTCAATCACCTTAAAAGTATGCCCCCTCATAATAGTCACTTCTGCTCTGGGAAAAGGTCTCTGAGTATCCATGCTATCTATGTCCCTCATCAACTTATTTACCTATATCAAGTTACAGCTCATCCTTCTTTTCTCCAAAGAGAAAAGCCCAAGCTCCCTCAACCTTTCCTCATAAGACCTGCCCTCCAGTTCAGGCAGCATACTGGTAAATCTCCTCTGCACCCACACGGAAGCTTTCGCATCCTTCCTATAATGAGGCGATCAGAACTGAACACAATATTCCAAGTGTGGTCTCACGAGTGTTTTAAGCAACTGCAGTATATCCTTGTGGCTTTTAAACTCAATTTCCTTGCCAATGAAAGCCAACACAACGTACACCTTCTCAACAGCACTATTAATTTGGGTAGCAACTTTGACGGGTCTATCGATGCGGACCCCAAGATCCCTCTGTTTCTCTACATTAGCAAGAACATTAGGTTAACCCTAAATTCTGTATTTAAAGTCAACCTTTCAAAATGAATGACTTCACACTTTTCCAGGGTGAATTCCATCTGCCACTTCTTTGCCCAGCTTTTCATCTTGTCAATCACCCATTGCAAACTCCAACAGCCCTCCACACTACCCACCATGCCACCAAACTTCGTGTCATCATCAAACTGACTAACCCATCTTTCCACTTCCTCATCCAAGTCATTTATAAAGACCACAAACAGTGGGGTTCCCAGAACAGATTCTTTCAGAACACCACTGATCGTCGAGCTTCAGGCTGAATAATTTCCATCTATTACAACCCTCCGGCTTCCATTCTGTATCCAGACAACCAAATTTCCATGAATCCCATGTCTCCTAGCTTTCTAAATGAACCTACCTTGGGGAACTAAATCAAATGCTTCTCTAAAATCCATATGCACCACTTCCATTGCTTGATCTTCATCAATGTCATTTGCCACATCCTCAAAGAATTCAGTCAGGCTTCTGAGGCATGACCCGCCCCTCAAAAAGCCAAACTGACTATTTTTAATCAAATTGTGCATGTCCAAATAATCATAAATACTGTCTGTCAGAATCCTCTCCACTAATTTGCCCACCACAGAATGACTCACTCTTCTGTAATTCGCAGGATTATCCCTATTGCCTTTCTTGAACAAGGGAATAACATTTGCCACCCTCCAATCATTTGGTATTACTCCAGCAGGCAGTGAGGACGCAAAAGTCATCACCAAAGGCAAAGCATTCTTTCCCTTGCTTCATCCTCCTTCCGAACATCAACCTGTTTGACCGTATCTGTCTTTTTCATGCTATCCTCACAAATGTTATGGCCCCTCTCACTGGTGAATACTGAAGCAAAGTATTCATCAAGGCCCTCCCCTACCATATCTGACTCTGAGCGCAAGTTTCTCCTACTATCCCTGGTAGGCACCACCATTACTCTGACCATGCTCTTGTTCCTCACATAAATATAGAATGCCTTGGATTTTCCTTCATCCAACTGTGGATCCATAGGGACTGTGAGAGGAGTTACAATTCCCCATCCAAGCTGCAAACACATCGGCGCAATCATATCCGGAAGAAACTGTTGACTTGCTGGATGTGTGAGAAGGCATTCACAGCGGTTTCACACTGGAAAGGGGCTGTTTCCCTGCTGTGGGAGTGGCAAGGAATTCATTCAGCCATCCCACCTGCTGACACACCAATGGGTCCACGCTGGGGAGAGACCATTCACCTGCTCCGAGTGTGGGAAGGAGTTCTCCTGGTCATCCAGCCTGTTGAAACCCCAACAGGTTAACTCTGAACAGAGACCCTTGAAATGTGCAGATTGTCGGAAGTGCAATAAAAGCTCAAGTAGACTTTTGTACTGCCAACGTGCTCACAGGTGCTGTCACTGTGGGGCTGGGTGCAGGGCATCATCAGCCCTCATTGTACATCAGCAAATACACACTGGGGAGAGGTCATTCACCTACTCGGTATATGAGAGAAAATTCACTCAGACATATAGCTTGAAGAAACACCAGTGGGTTCACAAGTAACTTCAGTAATTGAATATTTATTTTGCTTGTTCATGGGATCATGGCATCAGAAGCTCAGCAAGCTTTTATCATCCGTTCTAACTGCCCAGGGGATGGTTCAGAATCAAACTAATGGTTATAGGGCGGATTCACATGGAGGTCAGAATAACAATGGCTCCCAGACCCGATGGCATTGAGTTGATTTTCTGGTCTCTTGTCCCGTTTCTGGAACAAAAGTGAATAAATTGGTGCAATTGATTTAAAAGTGAAAGACTAAAATGTTGTTTTTCTCTCTGATTCAGCATGCCCTGCTGTTTTCTCAGTTGTTATTGACAACCTCATGGCCCTCACTCCATCATCTGTTCCGGAGAGTGTTACAGGAAGGAGGGAATGGTCAACTGTATCTGGTCACTCAAAGGGTCACTGGACCTGAAAGGGTAACTCGGATTTCTTTCATAGATGCTGCCGGGCCTGCTGTATTTTTCCAGCAATTTCTGTTTTTGTTTCTGATTTCCTGCATTTGCAGTTTTTTTGTAAATGTTTTTTTTCAATATCCTCTTTGTCTGTTTCAGAGGAGCCTCATTGATAGGTTTGGTCGGTTTTGGAAATTGAAAGTTAAGGCACAGATCAGGCAATGATCTAATTGAATGACAGAACAGGCTTGAGGGGCCGAATGGTCTACTCCTGTTCCGATAAAAGTTTTCCATTTGCAGCTTGTGGCAATATTTCCCCCTACTCTTCACTTCACATCCCTGACTGTTACACTATGTGCTATAGCTGGCTGAACAAATCTCCTGTGTTTGAACTCAGTCTGTTACTATTCAGTGCCCCATCTTCGCCTGCGCGGGTTTGACTCTCATCACAGAATTTTGTCTCGACTGCAGAAATTCGCCAAAGATCCTCAGGCAGCACCTTCCAAACACATAACCACTTCCATCTGGAAGAACAAGGGCAGCAGATATATGGGAAGATCACCACATCCACGTTCCCCTCCAATTCACTCACCATCCTGGCTTGGAAATATATCACTGTTCCTTCACTGTCGCTGGGTCAAAATCCTGGAATTCCCTCCCTAATAGCATTGCGGGTCACCACACATCAGGAGGACTGCAGCAGTTCAGGAAGGCAGCTCACCACCACCTTCCCAAGGGCAACTACTGATGGGCAAGAAATGCTGGCCAGCCAGGGACACCCACATCCCACACATTAATTAAAAAAATACTGTGTGAACAGTCAGAAGAGGAGGATCCTGGCATCTCATTCCCCTGGAACAAAAACAAAGTTGCTGGAAAAGCTCAGCAGGCCTGGAAGCATCTGTGACCCTTCCTCACTCCCCTGGGATTTACCAAACCTGTTTATTATTTCCACTTCCTCTTTCATTCTGACAGTTTAATTTCTCAATTTCAGTCCATGCGCCTTTTGAGCTCTTCAACAACCCCATTGAGGTAAACGAGAGCTGGAATTAATGCCAGGAACTGGGAAGTGGGCAGAACTATGAGGAGAGGCCACATCAAAGAAAGCTCCCATTCCAACAACAGAGCTTCTCAAAACACAAAGGCAGTATGAAAGCTTGAGCTGAATGAACATGGGGGTGTGTGGGCTGTCATGAGGAAAAAGTGACCAAGGTCACAAATGGTTAAGATCACAGGATCCCCATAGTGCAGAAAGAGGCCATTCAGTGCATCTAGTCTGCACGAGCTCTCTATCCCACCCTACTCCCCACAACCCCACATTTACCGCAGCTAACCCAACCACGTAAGCTGCACACTCGGGGACAATTTAGTGCGGCCAATCCACCTAAGTTGCATTTTTGGGCTGTGGGAGGATCACAGCTTAGCTCTCAAGAAAAAATGTGGATTAAGGCTCAAAAAAACCTCAAGTCTATAGAAAATTAATGCTTTTTGTTTCCAAAATTAAAATCTGGGGAAAACTGCAGCCACAACGATTTTAGAAATCACTCTGGAGGAAGAGAATTCAAAACTCTGACCCAGGGGTGGGGTTGACAGATGCCTGGGACCAGAAATGTAACAGATTCAGAGCAAGGTAGGGGTGAGACAAGGGCAAAAGGCACATGTCACGGGGGGAAGGCAGGAGAGATCCAATTGCAGAAATGTTATTAGTCCCTCAAGGCTGCAGGGAATGGAGTTAGGGCTGGAAAAGAAACAAATAAACAAAAGATGTGCCTGGAGCCAGGTGTGCAGTGGACCCAGACACAAATTGAAACAAGAAATGTAAACAAATTGGGGCAGAGTTCACAGTCTGAAATTGTTGATCTCAATGATGAGACCAGAAAGCTGTAAAGCCTGGCTCGTTCTATTCCAGCCAACACACACATGATGGGCCAAGGGTGAATGCTGCTGGCCAGCCAACAATATGCACATCACACAAATGAATTAAAAAAGGCCTTGCTCAGCACTGTAATTTTCTGGAACTTTTGTTCTGACATTTGCAGTTTGTTTCTGATGACGGCTATAACCCTAAAATTGAACTAGAGTTTAGTATCCGAGAGAAATGTAAAATAAGTCAGCTTTGCTTCAAGCACATCGCTGTAGTTTGTTGTATTTGTCCTGAGGGCTGAACAGCACCTGGAGCTCAGAAAGGACAATCTCAGGGTGGGAGGTAGGGGAATCGTGCACAGCAACGGAGCTTCAGTCGGGGCAAATCCCTCACGGTCAGACTGAGGGGGTCAGATGGCACTTTACTCTTTCACGTCTCTCTTCATTGACAGCCAAGCCACAGTGTGGGTTAATCCTGCTGTGTTTAAGAAATGTGTCCCAGCTACCGTCTTCCATGGCTCACAGCTCCTTGACACGGAACAGAATCTCGTTTCCAACTCGGTTTAGAGTCAGGGGAAGTACAACGGTGAATGCTGGAAATGTGCTTCAAATCAGAGATTAGTGTAAATCAATGATGTGTTCCTGACTGGAAGTGAACCCTCAGGCTCAGGTTTAGGTTTCTTCTACATTGGTAAAGATAAAACAGTATTTCGTAGCCATACAGCACTAAGACCCAGAGCAGTGGGAGCAGGGGTATGAACATCCTGTCCCTGCCTCTGCTGTAACCACACAGAATGCACCAGGGTGAAGTGAGAGAAGGGTCTGGGTTCGAAATTATATTTCACCAACAATGATGACATGGGGCGGGTTGATAAAATGTTAATTTTCATTTTCAATTACTGCACATAACATGCATGTATTTTTCAGGAAAGGATGAAGAGGGGTTCGTGCTGGCAGTGGGAAGATGTTTTTTCGGAAGGAGTTTTGTCTGAGACTTTATCACTTTCTTATGATGTCTCCAGGACATGTCTTTTATTCCCACTTTGATATCATTTCCCAACCTGACTACCTTCCTTCCACTTGTTTGATCCAGAAGTAACTGTCAAAAACCAATGATAATGGGAACTGCAGATGCTGGAGAATCCCAGATAATAAAGTGTGAGGCTGGATGAACACAGCAGGCCAAGCAGCATCTCAGGAGCACAAAAGCTGACGTTTCGGGCCTAGACCGATGAAGGATCTGTGCCCGAAACTTCAGCTTTTGTGCTCCTGAGATGCTGCTTGGCCTGCTGTGTTCATCCAGCTTCCCACTTTATTGTCAAAAACAAATATTTCACTTGGTGGATATTTTCCTGTGACAATTTTTTTTATTTCAAAAGCCTTACATCAGGTTTAATCCAATCAAACACAAAACAGCCCTCTTGATTTACACCCAAACGACATCCCTGTACTCCTGAGAACATGAGATTTGGACACAGGCACAAGATGCTTCTGGTGTAAGTTAGTAACAAAACGGCTTCTAGCCTGGGAACTGTAAATTCTGCTGGAGCTGCTCTTTTCGCCTAGGAACTGTGAGTTCTGCGAGAGCAACATAAATAATGCAGGAATGATAAGATAACGCAGTACTAACCATTCTAGCTGCCCTTCAGTTGCAAATGTTGTGGCACTATGTGGTGAGATAAAAAGTAACCTATGTGTTGTGATGTAAGTTGTTTACCAGTTAATGTTATAGGATTATGTAACTGTCAATGAAGCAATATCATGTATTGATTGTTTGAATACACTGTGCGATCACACCATGTACCCTGCTTTAAGAAAAGTATAGAAATGTCTTTGTATTAGCCTGTGGGTTGCAGCTCCTCCGAGGAATACGGAAGTCCTCAACTTCTGTGTTTTACAGATGATCTGTACCCGGCCGTATGATGAAATAAAACGGAAAGTCTTAAACAGCCAGACCGACTGTGAGTGTTCATTGACTGATCACGGAACCGAGAGACCCCACCGGGGGTCGAGATTTACACAGGGATCGGGTGAATCCTGAGAGGAGTGTAAGGGCAGTTGGAGTACGCTTCAGAAGGAGATCACCACTGATGCAAAGTGGCAGCAGTCTGTACCGTCTACAAGATGCACTGCAGTGACTCAGCAAGGCTCCTCCAACAGCGCCTTCTGAATCTGCAGTCTTTACCATCCAGAAGGACAGGGGCAGCAGCCACATGGGAACACTACCACCTGCTAGATCCCCTCTAGGCCACATACTGTGCTGACCTGGAAATGTAACGTGGAGATGCTGGTGTGGGATTGGGGTGGACAAAGTCAGAGGTCAGATGACACCAGCTTATAGATCAACAGGTTTATTTGAAATCACAAGCTTTCTGAACGCTGCACCCAACTTTGTCACTTTCTCAGGATGTGTAATAAAGTAATAAAGTGGCGCTTCATCTGTCAAAGATGGAACACCCCGAAAGGTTATGATTTCAAATAAACCTTTTGGACTTGATCCTGGTGTTATGTGTCATCTGACTTTGGCCTGGGAATATATCATGTTCCTTCTGTGTCGCTTGGTCACATTCCTGGAAGTCTCCCTCAATAGCACTGTGGGTCTATCAACAATACATGGACCATAGCTAGCTCCATCCTCTCCAGGGCGGTTAGCGATGGGCATTAAATCTGGGCATACAGTAATGCCAATGACTCATAAGAACATACAATACTTAGTTCAGTGAGGGAGTGATGGGGAGGGAGTGAGGGAGTGATGGGCAGGGAGCGAGGCAGGGGCAGGAGAGGAAGGAGCAAGAGAAGTAAGGTGAGGGGGAGGGAGCAAGGGAGTGGTGATGGAGTGAGGGAGGGAAGGGGAGAGCGGGAGTGAGGGGGCACCACTGGGAGGGAGGGAACAAGTAAGGGAGCAAAGGACAGGGATCAGTGGACAGGGAGCGAGGCGTGGGGAGGAAGGGAGCAAGGGTTAGGGGTAGGGAGGGAGTGAGGGATGGAGAGGGATGAAGTGAGAATGTGACAGGGAGTGACCAAGGGGCAGGGAGGGAGGGAGCAAGGGAGTGAGGGATGTGGAGAGTGGGGCCAAGGGACGCAAAGGGAGCAAAAGGACGGGGAGGGACGGAGTGAGCGTTGCAGGGGAGGGATGAGGAGTGGGGGAGGGAGTGACAGGGATCGAGGGAGTGGGGGACCAGGATCGAGTGAGTTTGCGACCAGGATCGAGGGACTGAGGGCGAAGATCCAAGGACGGGTGCGAGAGACCGTGGGAGGGAGCGAGTGAGGGAGGATGTGAGGGACGGGGATGGAGGGAGTGAGGAACGTGGACGAGGGAGAGAGTGTGGGAGCAAGGGACGGGGTGGCAGAGTTTGAGGGACAAGGAAGGGAACGATGGGGAGGGAGCGATGGAGGAAGGGACAGGCATGTGGGAGTGATGGGGAGGGACAGGGAGGAGAGAGGGAGCAAGGGGCATGGTACGGGTGGGAGTGAGTGACAGAGAGAGGTCAAGGGAGGGAGTGAGGGGTGGGGAGTGAGAGACGGGGAGTGAGGAATCAAGGGACGGGGAGTGAGTGACAGGCAATGAGGGATGTGGGTAGAGAGGGAGCAAAGGATTTGGAGGTAGGGAGCGAGGGACAAGTCATTGACGGGTAGGGAGTGAGGGATGGGGAGGGGAGAGAATGAGGGACGGTGAGGAGGCAGGGAGCAAGGGACGTGGTAAAGTTGGGAGTGAGGGATGGAGAAGGTTCAAGGGAGGGAGTGAGGGATGGAGATGGAGAGAACGGGGAGTGAGGGAGATGGAGAAATCGAGTGAGGGACAGAGAGGAAGGGAGCAAGGGATGTGAGTAGGGAGCAAGGAAGGGAAGAGCGACTGAGGGAGGAATAGGGAGGGAGCGAGGGAGGGGAGACAGTGAGAGGGATGGAGAGGGGGTGAGAGGGAGGGTAGTGGTAGGGCTGGGAGTGAGGGAGAGACGGGCAGCGAGGCAGTGAGAGATGGGGATGAGGGGAACACAGGACCTGGCTAGGGAGGGAGCAAGGGAGGGAGTGAGGGAGGGGAGGTACGGGGACATGGGGAAGGGAGGGATGGGAGTGAAGGACGCGGTGGCAATGAGCAAGGGATGAGGAAGTGACTGGGAGGGATCAAGTGAGGAGTGGAAGGGAGAAGGGGAGGGAGCGAGGGAGGGATGGACGGGAGGGGTGAGCACAGGATGTGGAGGGAGTGAGGGAGGAACAGGGAGGGGGTTGGAGGAAAGGACGGGAAAGGGCAGTGAGTGAGGGAGAGGGGAAGGAGCGAGGAAGGGACGGGGAGGGTGGGAGGGAGGGTTGGGGAGGGTGGGAAGGAGGGAGGGAGGGACTGAAGGATGGGGAGGGAGGGAATGTGGAGCGAGCGAGGAAGGAGTGAGGGATGGACACGGATGGAGTAAGGAGGGAGCGAAAGGGGAGAAAGGAGGGGGCAAGCAGGGAGCGGTGGGCTGATGACCAAGCATGGGATGAGGAGGGAATGAGGGACAGGGAGCGAGCAAGCGAGGGAGTGTGGGAGGGGAAGGGAGGGAGAAAGGGATCTGGGTGATTGTGAGGTAGGGAGAAAAGAATGGGGAAGTGAGTGAGGGAGGGATGGGGAGGGAGGGAAGGAGTGAGTGACGGGGTGGGAGAAAAGGAGGGAGCGAGGAGCAGAGAAGGAGCGACGGAGGGAGTGAGGCATGGGGAGGGAGCTAGGGAAAGAGAGCGAGTGAGGGAGAGAGTGAGAACGGAGCGAGGGAGGAAGCAAGGCAGAAGTGAAGAAGGAGCTTGGGACGGGGAGGGAGCGAGGAACAGAGATGGAGTAAGGGAGGGGTGAGGCAGAGGGAGGGAGCGAGGGAAAGGGAGCAAGTGAGGGAGACAGTGAGAACGGAACAAGGGAGGAAGCAAGGCAGAAGCGAGGATGGAACTATGGACGGGGCCGGAGTGTGGGAGGGAGTGAGGAGGTAGCAAGCGGGCAGCAAGGAGGGAGCAAAGAGGGAGGCCAGGACCAATTGAGGGACCAAGCGAGGGATAGGGAGGGAGTGAGGGACGGGCTGGGAGTGAGGGAACAAGAGACGGAGATGGAGAGATGTGAAACGAGGAGGCAATTGACCAGGAGTGAGGAAACAGGAACAAGGGGCAGGGAGGGAGCGAGTGAGGGAGGGAGGGACAGGGAGGAAGCAAGGAATTGGGTGGGAAGGAGTGGAGAACGCGGAGGGAGGGAGCGAGCGATGGGGATGGAGCAAGGGAGGGAGCGAGGCACAGAGACGGAGCAAGGGATGGAGTGAGGGTTGGGGAAGGAGCGAGGGAAGGGGAGGGAGTGAGGGAGATAGCGAGGAGGGACCAAGCGAGGGAGCATGGAAGGAGCGAAGAAGGGGCACAGTGGGACCAAGGGAGGGAGCAAGGAGGGAGCAAGGGCGAAGCGACGGACAGATCGAGTGTTCAAGCAAGGGACAGGAGGGAACAATGGTCGTGGTGGTAGTGAATGAGGGAGTGAGGGATGGAGAGGGAGAGATGCGAAGCCAGGAAACGAGTGACTGGGAGCAAGAAACAAGGAGTGAGGGATAGGGAGAGGCTGAGTGACGGGGAGCGAGAAACGGGGAGTGAGGGATGGGGAGGGAGCGAGCAACAGAGCGAGGGATGGGAAGGGAGCGAGGTAGCTAGGGATGGGGAGGGAGAGGCGGGGAGGGAGGGAGCAAGAGATAGGGAAGGAGGGGCTGGTAGGGAGCAAGGGATGGGAAGGGAATGAGGGAGCAAGGGACAGGCTGGGGATGAGGGAGGTAATGAGGGATCAGGAAGGAGGGTGGAAGGGGGTAGCAAGGGACTGGGCCGGGGACAGGGAGTGAGTGAAGAAAGGCAGCGAGGGATGCGGAGTGAGCAAGGGAGGGAGCAACGGTCAGGGAAGGAGGGAGTGACGGGTAGGGAGCGAGGGACGGAGAGGGACTGAGGGAGCAAGGGACAGGTTGAGAGCAAGGGAGTGAGTGATTGGGAGGGAGCAAGTGAATGGCGGACGAGCGAGTGAGCGAGAGCCAGAGGGAGGGAGGGACAAGGGACGACAAGGGAGAGAGGGATGGGAAGGGTATGAGCGAGGGAGTCAGGGGCATGGACAGAGTGAGGCACAGGGAGGGAGGGAGCCAGGGACGGGATGGGAGGGCCTGGGAGCAAGGGACAATGATCAGGGACGAAGTGTGGGAGCGATGGACGGGGAATGAGGGACGTGTGGGAGGCAGGGAGCGAGGGACGAGTGAGGGAGTGACAGGGAGGGATCGAGGGAGGGAAGGACTGGGATGGGAGAGGGAGAGAGGGAGGGGTGTAGGGAGCGAGGGGCGCAGCTGGAGGGTGGGAAGAAGGGAGGGACTGTGAGGAAGGAAGCGAGAAATGGACAGGGAGCGAGGGAGTGAGGTATGGGGACGAAGAGAGCATGGGACGGGGTAGGGAGGGAGCAAAGGACGGAGTGAGAGAGAGGGAATGAGGGTCAGGGTGGGAGTTAGTGAGGGACAGGGAGGTAGCGAGGGATGCTGAGGGAGTGAGGGAGGGAGCAAGGAGGGAGAGGAGGGAGCAAGGAGAGAGCAAGTGGGGAGCTCTGACTGATCGAGTGATCGAGCGAGGGATGGGGAGGGAGCAAGGGACGTGGTGGGAGCAAATGATGGAGCGAGGGATAGGAAGGGAGTGCCCGAGGGAGCGAAGGACAGGGAGCAATGGAGCAATGGTTTGGGAGCAAGGGGCGACGAGGGATGGAGGAATAGCAAGGGAGCCAGGGATGGGGTGTGAGCAAGGGACGCAAAGGAAGCGAGGGGCAGGAAGGAAGCAAGGGAGTAAGGACAGGGAGGGGACAAGGGAGGAAACAAAGGAGCAGCGAGGAAGGAGGAAGGAAGTAGCAAGGGACTGAGCGAGGGACAGGCCATGAGTGAGAGAAAGAGACAGGGAGGGAGTGAGGGACGGGCAGGGACCGAGGGATGGCGAGGAAACAAGGGGTGTGTTGGGAGTGAGGGAGTGAGTGATGGGGAGGGAGCGAGTGAGTGACAGATGAAGTGAGTGAGCGAGACGCAGAAGGAGGAAGAGAGCGATGGATTGCGAGGGAGAGAGAACGGACAGCAAGGGAGCGAGGGACAGGGAGGGAACGAGCGAGGGAGCGAGGGATGGGGAGAGAGTGAGTTACAGGGTGGGAGCGAGGGAGTTAAGGATGGCGAGGGAATGAGGGATGGAGAGGGAGTGAGGGAGCTATGGACAGGGAGGCAAAGAGGGAATGCGGGATGGGAAGTAAGCGAGGAAGCAAGTGAGCAAGAGAGAGAGGGATGGAGCAAAAGAGAGAGGGACAGAGTGAGGGAGCAAGGGACAGGGAGGGAGGGACCGAGAGACGGGGAGGGACGAAGCAAGCGATGGGGAGGGTGTGAGTGAGGGAGCGAGGGATGGTGATTGAGAGACGGAGGGAGGGTCGGCAAGTGAGCAAGGGGCAGGGAGGAAGGGAGCAAGGGAGTGAGAGACAGGGAGAGAGGGAGTGTTGGAGCGAGTGATGGGATGTGAGGTTGGGAGGGAGCGAGTGGCATAACAGGAGTGAGAGGGAGCGAGTGGCAGGGAGGGAGTGACGGAGGGAGGGACTGGAGCAAGGGACAGGAGCAAAGGACAGAGGGACAGGAGAGAAGGATGGGGAGACAGCTCGCAATGGGATCAGGGGATGGGGAGGGGGTGAAGGATGGGTAGGGAGCGAGGGACAGGGAAGGAGCCAGAGACATGGAGCGAGGGACAGGGAAGGAGCGAGGGGTACGGAGGGACAGGGAGGGGAAGCGGCAGGGAGTGAGGGACAGGGAAGGACAACGAGGGGGAGGGACAGGGAGGGAGCAAAGAACAGGGAAGGAGGGAAAGGGATGAAGGAACAGGGAGAGGGACAAGGAGGGTAAGGGAGGTAGACAGGGTTGGACGGATAGGGTGGGAGCCTGTTTCTCTCAACACAGAGACAAACAACAATATAGTTTGCTGTGCTGCTTGGCACTTTTTAATGAACGTTAATTGCATATTGAAGTTATGAATGCAGTCAGTGGAATCGGGCCTTTTCTCTTAGGCCTGTGAGTTGAGAGAAACATTGACATGTTTCCCTGTAACCCGCTGTGGGATAAGGTTGGATAAACCAGCACTACCCTCAGTCTGTTACCATAGCGGCAGGCTGCTTCATTGCTGAAACATTGAACTGAAATGAGAAAATCCTGGATGGATTGATTAATGAGTGAATTTGATTGATGGATGAATTTGGGTAAAGGGATATTTCAGCACATTCTTCAGCTGCTGCCTGAACTGAGTCTGGGTCACGGCATAAATCGCGGTGTTTGTGCAGCAACTGAGGAGCTGCAGCATGAAGCCCAATTCCTGCACACAGTGGTCTAGATACACAGAGTCATACCCAAAATCCCACATCCGGTTCCAAAGAGAATACACCATTAACATTGACCATAACAGGATGAAATTGGCTGAGATCACAAACAGTAAAATGATGGATTTTTTTGCGATTTCTCATTTCTGTGTCACACTGACCGTCCCCATTGGTGTGAGCCCGGAGTCTCCTGCGGGCTCTGCTGGTCACTAAAATGTGTCTGACGGTGAAAACATTGAGCAGCAGAATCAGGAGAAATGGGAGAGCCGGGGTTAGAATGTGGTGGAGGAACTCGATTGTGACCCAGACACGAGAGGAATAAACACTGTCTGTTACATCACAAAACCAGGGGAGGTTCAGCAGCCAATAGTGAGCTGTGAGCATAAAATACCAGAAAATGTTCTTTAAACAACTCAGCACAGTCACTGTTCCCAGAGCCACAGCCGCCGTTTTCTCACTGCAATATTTACTTTTCAGCTTCTGGCAACAAATGGCCACAAATCGATCAAAGGTGAAAGTGACGGTGAACCAGACAGAACAGTCAGTGGCTGCATAAAGCAGGACGGCGTGGATATTACACACAGGGATGTAGATCAGGAAATAAAACTGTTCCGGATAAACAATGGGAATGTGTCTCAATATCAGGTCGACGATAATGACCAGTAGATCGGCCACTGCCATGGCCCCCAGGTAACGTCTGACACATGGAGACAATCCACAATCGTTATAAAGCAGGACATAGACCGTCACTACGTTAACTGTGTGGAAAGAAAATAAATAAATTGTACATCAGGCTGGAGGCAAAGTTACCAGTTTGATTGAGGACCCAATGACATTTTCAAATGTATCACTGATTTATTGGAAAAAAAGAAGCTGAAATAACCCGCAGTAATGTCTCAATTTGTATTATTTTACAAAATAACTAACATAAAATACAAGAAACTTTCCCTCCTGAAAGACACAAACACACATCCATAAGGACAAATAGCTTCGAGAACATTCCCACAGACTCGATCACTGGAAAGCAAGCACCGGTCAATTCCTTACAGTTCCTGATATAGAGGGTGAAGACGTTGCTGTCCTGAAGGATTCTCTCCCAGTTCCCAGAAGACAAACGGAGGATGGAGATTTAAGTCTTTTCGTCCACATTGTGGTCAATTTTTGTTTGTGAAGAGACATGAACACAGGGAAAATGTATTCACCCCCTTAACTGCCTGAGGGGAATTTGAAACAGTGTCTCCTTCTCTCTGGAATGGGATCTTTTCCCTCAGGATCTTACCTTTTGTTCAATTAACTGGCATCCAACTGTTCACAAATAATGTCGGATACAGAATGTTCCGGGGAATGTCGGCTACAGAATGTTCCAGGGAACGTCGGATACAGAATGTTCCGGGGAATGTCGGCTACAGAATGTTCCAGGGAACGTCGGATACAGAATGTTCCAGGGAATGTCGGTTACAGAATGTGATGGAGTCATAAAAGATCCACATCACAAAGGCCCTTCTGTCCATCAGTTTTGGTGAGACCCACTCAGCCTCGCGGTGGAAATCTCTCCCCAAACTCAACACAACTAGCAAACACAAATTAAAGTCATTGCCAGATCAGCTGAAGTGGTCAGTTATCTCACATTCTCAATCCTCCTCACAGAACCAGCCCAGACACCACAAGCCCAGATGAAATATATGTTCAGCATGGAGCACTGTGCAGACCAGGCTAGTGTCCTGCTCAATACAACCCGGCAATCTGTCCAGAGTGGGACACTGTGCAGACCTCACCAGCCAAATAGATATCAGTCCAGCACGGGGAGATGTGCAGACCACACCAGTGCATTGAACTATCAACCCGGACCCAAGTATCTCTCCAGCACGGGGTCTGTGAAGTGAACACCACCGAACTGATCTGTAAACCTGGAGCAGTTACCCTCCCAGCGTGTAGATCTGTGCAGACCACCCCAGTGCAGTGCTTGGTAACGCTGTGTTAAATCACCTCCCAGCCTGGGGAAACTTGCAGCCCATGCTGGAAGTGACAGGATGTGGGGCTCCCATCCATTTACAGCTCCATATCTCCAATGTGCCATGACAAGGGGTGCCATGGGTGTGAAAATCACTGCCAGAGAGAGATGGTGGGGAATCACTTTAAATACGAACAAATGGGATGTGTTGGATATACAGACAGAGAGGAGGAGAATGAGAGACTGTGTCATGGAAGGATGTGTTCACAATTTTAGAATGCTGACATGTAGATATCTTCCCCAACACTGAAAACACTGCATCGATTCAACATTGTTGACTGATTCAATCCGGACACCTCACCACTTCCCCCTCACCTACACCATCACGAACAGCAGGGCCATGCACATTCACCTTCATTCCCTCCCTCCCTTTCCCGCATTCCAGGAGGAACAGCCTGGAATAGGACAGAAAAGGCCAAGACGGGCGGTGGTGTTCCGCACATCAGTTCCCTCACCCACCTTCCCCCGCCGCATGGGAAGGGCCTTGGATTGAGCCAGAGAGAACCAGGACGACCTGTGTGGAGATTTCAAAATATACACGTCCCACCGACCGAGTAAGGAGCAATGTTCAGTGAAGGGCAATTCTCACTTTACACCCCTGTCAGTTCCATTCCCACCTGGCACAGCTTAGAAACCGTGCCCCTGATGCCATCTCCCTTTTATGTCAAGCCGGCACAAATGGAATGCCCACGATCTCGGTTGGAAGGAGGGTGGGCTCACAACACATCGTCTCCACCAGCTCCCAGGAAGGGAGAACTGAGTCTGCCTCCTACACTCTCCTCCTTCAGACAGCTCAGATCCTGAAACTAACCTGTAATATTTACTAGTCTCCCAACTTGTCCCTACATCTTCAATAATCAAGCATTGAAAATCTCATAGTGTCACAGTCCCATGGAACAACTGAAATACTGTCACACTCACGGGAGAGAGCAAATACTGATGTACTCATGTGGAGTGACTCAAATATTGAAATACTGTCCACGGAATAACAGAAATCCTGACACACACCAGATGGAATGAATGCAGTTATTAACAAACCAAAGAACCAGAGAAATTCTGATAGGCTCCCCTTATTTGTGTAAGTATCGGTGTATTTGTGTGTGTTTCTGTGTGGGGCAGGTCTGACAGTCTCTGAGATAGTTGTGAGAGCATGGAATGCGTTGCCAGCAGCAGTTGCGGGAGCAAGGTCAGTGGGGTCATTTAAGAGACTGCTGGGCATGTATATGGTGACAGAAATTTGAGGGTGCATACATGAGGACCAATGGTCGGCACAACATTGTGGGCTGAAGGGCCTGTTCTGTGCTGTACTGTTCTATGTTCTATGTTCTATGTTCTATAATGGGAACTGCAGATGCTGGAGGATCCAAGAAAACACATTGTGACGCTGGATGAACACAGCAGGCCAAGCAGCATCTCAGGAGCACAAAAGCTGACGTTTCGGGCCTAGACACTTCATCAGAGACGGGGATGGGGAGAGGGTTCTGGAATAAATAGGGAGAGAGTGGGAGGCGGACCAAAGATGTGGAGAAAAGAAGATAGGTGGAGAGGAGAGAATCGGTGGGGAGTTAGGGAGGGAATAGGTCAGTCCAGGGAAGACGGGCACGTCAAGGAGGTGGGAAGAGGTTAGTAGGTCGGAAATGGAGGTGCAGCTTGGGGTGGGAGGAAGGGATGGGTGAGAGGAAGAACAGGTTAGGGAGGTAGAGACAGGCTGGGCTGGTTTTGGGATGCAGTGGGGGGAGGGGAAGAGCTGGGCTGGTTGTGTGATGCAGTTGGGGGAGGGACGAACTGGGCTGGTTTTCGGATGCAGTGGGGGAAGGGGAGATTTTGAAGCTGGTGAGGTCCACATTGATACCATTGGGCTGAAGGGTTCCCAAGCGGAATATGGGTTGCTGTTCCTGCAACCTGCGGGTGGCATCATTGTGGCAGTGCAGGAGGCCCATGATGGACATATCATCTAGAGAATGGGAGGGGGAGTGGAAATGGTTTGCGACTGGGAGGTGCAGTTGTTTGTTGCGAACTGAGCGGCGGTGTTCTGTAAAGTGGTCCCCAAGCCTCCGCTTGGTTTCCCCAATGTCGAGGAAACCACACCAGGTACAATGCATACAGTATACCACATTAGCAGATGTGCAGGTGAACCTCTGCTTAATATGGAAAGTCATCTTGAGGCCTGGGATGGAAGTGAGGGAGGAGGTGTTGTAAAAGTGTAGCATTTCCTGCGGTTGCAGGGGAAGGTGCTGGGTGTGGTGGGGTTGGAGGGCAGTGTGGAGCGAACAAGGGAGTCACGGAGCGAGTAGTCTCCCCTGAAAGCAGACAAGGGTGGGGATGGAAAAATGTCTTGGGTGGTGGGGTCGGATTGTCGATGGCAGAAGTGTTGGAGGATGATACATTGCATCCGGAGGTCGGTGGGGTGGTGTGTGAGAACGAGTGGGATCCTCCTTGGGCGATTGTGGCGGGGGTGGGGTGTGAGGGATGAGTTGCGGGAAATGCGGGAGACGCGGTCAAGGGCGTTCTCGACCACTGTCGGGGGAAAGTTGCGGTCCTTGATGAACTTGGACGTCTGGGATGTGCGGAAGTGGAATGCCTCATCGTGGGAGCAGATGCGGCGGAGGCGGAGGAATTGGGAATAGGGGATGGAATTCTTGCAGGAGGGTGGGTGGGAGGAGGTGTATTCTAGGTAGCTGTGGGAGTCGGTGGGCTTGAAATGGACATCAGTTACAAGCTGGTTGCCTGAGATGAAGACTGAGAGGTCCAGGAAGGTGAGGGATGTGCTGGAGCTGGCCCAGGTGAACTGAAGGATGGGGTGGAAGGTGTTGGTGAAGTGGATGAACTTTTCGAGCTCCTCTGGGGAGCAAGAGGCGGCGCCGATACAGTCATCAATGTAACGGAGGAAGAGGTGGGTTTTAGGACCTGTGTAGGTGCGGAAGAGGGACTGTTCCACGTAACCTACAAAGAGGCAGGCATAGCTGGGGCCCATGCGGGTGCCCATGTCCACCCACTTTGTCTGTAGGAATTTGGGAGGAATCGAAAGAGAAGTTGTTGAGGGTGAGGACGAGTTTGGCGAGGCCAATGAGGGTGTCGGTGGAGGGGGACTGCTCGGGACTGCAGGACAGGAAGAAGCGGAAGGCCTTGAGGCCATCTGCATGCGGAATTACGAGTGTATAGAGACTGGACGTCCATGGTGAAAATGAGGTGCTGGGGGCCAGGGAATTGGAGGTTCTGGAGGAGGTGGAGGGCGCGGGTGGTGTCACGGACTTAGGTAGGGAGTTCCTGGACCAAAGTGGAGAAAATGGAGTCCGATGGGGCAGGAACAGGCTGAGACAATGGTTCGACCAGGGCAGGCAGGTTTGTCGATTTTGGGAAGGAGATAGAAACAGGCCATGCGGGGTTGGGGAATAATAAGCTTGGAGGGCCCCTGAGGTGATGAGGTCATGAATGGTGTTGGAGATGTTGGTTTGGTGCTCGGGGGTGGGATCATGATCAAGGGGGCGGTAGGAGGAGGTGTCGGAGAGTTGGCGTTTGGCCTCGGCGATGTAGAGGTCAGGGTGCCATACTACCACCGCACCACCCTTGTCTGCGGGTTTGATGGTGAGTTTGGGGTTGGAGCGGAGGGAGCAGAGGGTTGCCCGTTCTGTAGGGGAGAGGTTGGAGTGTGTGACAGGGGTGGAGAGTTTGAGGCGGTTAATGTCTCGACGGCAGTTGGAGATGAAGAGGTCAAGGGAGGGTAGGAGGCCTGGGGGTGTTGTCCAGGAGGAGGACTTGTGTTGGAAGCGTGTGAAGGGGTTAGTGGAGGGAGGGTAAGGTTCCCGGTTGAAGACGTAAGCATGGAGGCGAAGGCGGCAGAAAAACTGCTCTGTGTCCAAATGATCCACAAACCTGCCTGCCCTGGTCGGCCCATTGTCTCAGCCCATTTCTACCCCATCAAACTCATCTCCACCTATCTGGACTCCATTTTCTCCACTTTGGTCCAGGAACTCCCTACCTACGTCCGTGACACCACCCACACCCTCCACCTCCTCCAGAACTTCCAATTCCCTGGCACCAAACACCTCATTTTCAACATGGACCTGCAGTTCCTATACACCTGTATTCCGCATGCAGATGGACTCAAGGCCCTCTGCTTCTTCCTGTCCCGCAGGCCCGACCAGTCCCCCTCCACCGACACCCTCATCTGCATCGCAGACCTCGTCCTCACCCTCAACAACTTCTCCTTCCATTCCTTCCACTTCCTACCAACAACAGGGGTGGCCATGGGCACCCACATGGGCCCAGCTATGCCTGCCTCTTTGTCGGTTACGTGGAACAGTCTCTCTTCCGCACCTACACAGGCCCTAAACCCCACCTCTTCCTCCGGTACAGTGATGACTGTATCGGCGTTACCTCTTGCTCCCCAGACGAGCTCGAACAGTTCATCCACTTCACCAACACCTTCCACCCCAACCTTCAGTTCACCTGGGCCATCTCCAGCACATCCCTCACCTTCCTGGAGCTCTCAGTCTCCATCTCAGGCAGCCAGCTTGTAACTGATGTCCATTTCAAGCCCACCGACTCCCACAGCTACCTAGAATACACCTGCTCCCATCCACCCTCCTGTAAAAATTCCATCCCATATTCCCAATTCCTCTGCCTCGCCGCATCTGCTCCCACGATGAGGCATTCCACTTCCGCACATCCCAGACGTCCAAGTTCTTCAAGGACCACAACTTTCCCCCGACAGTGTCGAGAACGCCCTTGACCGCGTCTCCTGCATTTCCCGCAACACATCCCTCACACCCTGCCCCCGCCACAACCACCCAAAGAGGATCCCCCTCGTTCTCACACATCACCCCACCAACCTCCGGATACAACGCATCATCCTCCGACACTTCCGCCATCTGCAATCCGTCCCCACCACCCAAGACATTTTTCCATCTCCACCCCTGTCTGCTTTCCGGAGAGACCACTCTCTCCGTGACTCCCTTGTTCGCTCCACACTGCCCTCCAACCCCACCACACCCGGCACCTTCCCCTGCAACCGCAGGAAATGCTACACTTGCCCTCACACCACCTGCCTCATCCCCAGCCCAGGCCCCAAGATGACTTTCCACATTAAGCAGAGGTTCACCTGCACATCTGCCAATGTGGTATACTGTATGCATTGTACCCGGTGTGGCTTCCTCTACATTGGGGAAACCAAGCGGAGGCTTGGGGACCGCTTTGAAGAACACCTCCGCTAGGTTCGCAATAAACAACTGCACTTCCCAGTCGCAAACCATTTCCACTCCCCCTCCCATTCTTTAGATGGCATGTCCATGGGCCTCCTGCAGTGCCACAATGATGTCACCCGAAGTTTGCAGGAAGAGCAACTCATACTCTGCTTGGGAACCCTGCAGCCCAATGGTATCAATGTGGACTTCACCAGCTTCAAAATCTCCCCTTCCCTACCGCATCCCAAAACCAGCCCAGTTCGTCCCCTCCCCCCACTGCACCACACAACCAGCCCAGTTCGTCCCCTCCCCCCACTGCACCACACAACCAGCCCAGCTCTTCCCCTCCACCCACTACATCCCACAACCTGTCCAACCTGCCTCTGCCTCCTTAACCTGTTCTTCCTCTCACCCATCCCTTCCTCCCACCCCAAGCCGCACCTCCATCTCCTACCTACTAACCTCATCCCACATCCTTGACCTGCCCATCTCCCCTGGAATGACCTATCCCCTCCCCACCTCCCCACCTATAGTCTCTCCACCTATCTTCTTTTCTCTCCATCTTCGGTCTGCCTCCCGTTCTCTCCCTGTTTATTACAGAACCCTCTCCCCATCCCCGTTTCTGATGAAGGGTCTAGGCCCGAAACGTCAGCTTTTGTGCTCCTGAGATGCTGCTTGGCCTGCTGTGCTCATCCAGCTTCACACTTTATTATCTTGGATGGAGGAGAAGATAGCTGGAGAGGCAAAGGTGGCAGAAAAACAAAACTGCTCGATGTCCCAATGTGACTGCCATTCGTGGGTGTGTGGGTGAATGGGGACAAAGGTGAGACCCTTATTGGGGACTAACTGTTTGACCTCATCAGTGGGAGGTCTAGGGGATGGTGAAAATTTGGCAGGGGTCAGCGTGGCTGTGTCCTCTGGGGCTGCTGGCTGTGGGCCGTTTGGCCTGCTGTGTTCATCCAGTTCCACACGTTGTTATCTCATGTACAGCCCAGTGAGTGATATTCCCACCCGACTCCAACACAAGCCTGACATGTTTTGAAAGACCCTCCTAGCTCCAGAAAGCCTACAAACTCCGGTCTTTATTTTCGCTAAGACTCCCTCCATCCCTTTCTCTCAGTTCCTCCGTTTCCAGCACATCCGTTCAGATCAGGCTAACTTCAACAAGAGAGTCTCCGACATGTCCACCTTCCTCCTCAAACAAGGATTCCCCAGCTCCTTTGTTGACAGGGCCCTCAACCATGTCCGATCCATCTCGCACACTTCTGCCCTCACTCCTTCTCCTTCCTCCCGCAACAGCGATAGGGTTCCCCTTAGCCTCACCAAACCTCCCACCAGCATCCACATCCAGAAGATCATCAGATGCCATTTCTGCCACTTTCAGTGTGATGCCACCACCAGACCACCTATCCCTTGATAACAAAGTGTGAAGCTGGATGAACACAGCAGGCCAAGCAGCATCACAGGCCTGCCTTCCGCAGGGATCGTTCTCTCCGGGACACCCTGGTACACACTTGCTTCACCCCCAACAATTCCCCATGGCCCTACGGCCCTTCCCCTGTAACCGGTGAAGGTGCAACACCTGCCCATTTACCCCCTCCCTCCTCAGTATTGCCAAACATACCTTCCAGGTGAAGCAGCAATTCACCCGTACTTCCCAGAATCTAGTCTACTGCATTCGCTGCTCACAATGTGGTCTCCTCTATATTGGGAAATGAAGTGAAGACTTGGTGAACACAACGTAGAACATCTATTCTTGGCTTGTAAAAAAAGTCTCTGAACTGCCTGTTGCCTGCCACTTTAATGCACCACCCTGCTCCCTGGCCAACATCTCTGTCTCTGGCTTGCTGCAGTGTTACAGTGAAACCCAAAGCAAGCTGGAGGAACAACACCTCATTTTCCACTTGGGGACCCTGCAGCCCTCCGGACTCAGTATTGAGTTCAATAATTTTAGGGCCTAAACTCTCCCATGTCCCACACCCCACTGCACACACCAGGCCTTGTTACCACATACCCTGCCATTACACACTCCCTGTTGTTCGTCACTAACAGTCCCTATTAGCAACTATTCACCCTCCCAACCTGATCGTTATTAACTCCTTTGTCTGTCCAACTTCTTTCTCTCTCTTTGGGCCCTAGCATCTCGTTTACTCTCTGCCCGACACACATCCCTATTTTCAGCATATAAACGGACATCTTCTCAGTCACCATCAATTCTGTAGAAGGGTCACTGAACCCCAGACATTGACTCTGTTTTTTTTTTCCTTCAAAGATGCTGCCAGACCTGCTGAGCTTTTCCAGCAACTTTGTTTTTGACCCTGAGAATATAATTTGTTGCTGTGTAACATTTTATGCTTTTAGGGGGAGGGCAGTCACACCTCTGCTATATGATCTTTTGGGGTTGGAAATTATGCTCTTTTGTCGTGTCTGGTGTTCAGTAATGGCTAATCGAGATTCTTCATAGTGCAGAACATGTCTGCAGAACTTCTTTCCCTAACATTGCACTCTCCAGATATAGTCGGAACTGCTGCTGCTGGAGGATCTGAGATAACAAAGTATTGAGCTGGAAAACACAGCAGGCCAAGCAGCATCAGAGGAGCAGGAAAGCTGACATTTCGGGTCTGGACACTTCTTTAGAAATGTGGGAGGGGAAGGGGATTCTGGAATAAATAGAGAGTGAGAGGGGGAGGCAGATGGAAGACGGACAAACGAACAGATAGGTGGAGAGGAGACAGACATCTCAAGGAGGCTGGGACGAAGCCATCAAAGGTGAGTATAGGTGGGGAGTTAGGGTGGAGGTTGGTCTGTCAAGGGAAGACGGACAGGCCAAGGAGACAGGGATGAAACTGGTTGGTAGGAGGTAGGGGCGGGGTTTGAGGTGGGAGGAGTGGATCAGTGGGAGAAAGGATGGACAGGTCAGGGAGGCAGGGACGAGCTGGGCTGGTTTTGTGATGCATTTGGGGGTCGGGATATTTTGAAGCTTTTGAAGTCCACATTGACACCATTAGGCTGCAGGGTTCCCAAGCAAAATAAGAGGTCCTGTTCCTGCAGCCTTTGGGTGGTATCGTTGTGGCATTGGATGAGGCCCAGGATGGACATGTCATCCAGGGTGTGGAGCGTAGATGTTCCACAAAGCAGTCTCGAAGGCTCTGCTTGTTTTCCCCAATGAAGAGGAGGCCACATCAGGAACAGGGGATACAATATACATCAGCAGATGTGCAGGTGAACATCTGTTTGTTGTTGAAGGTTTTCCTGCGGCCTAGGATGGAGGGTACGGGGTGGTGGGATCGGGGCAGGTTCCGCACTTCTCTCAGTTGCAGGGAAAAGAGCCGGGTGACGTGGAACTGGAGAGGAGTGTGGAGCGGACAAGAGATTCATGGAGATAGTATTTCCTCCAGAAAGCAGGGAAGAGCCTCGAGGGAAAAATGTATTTGGTGGTGGGGTCAGATTGCAGATGGTGCAGGTGCTGGACGATGATGTGTTGGATCCGGAGGTTGGTGGGGGTGGTCGGGGCGGGTGGGGTACCTAAGGATGAGAAGATTCTGTTTTGCTTTTATTGAGGGGAGGGGGTGTGAGGGATGAGTTTCGGAAAACATGAGAGATGCGTTCGAGGGTATTTTCAACCACTGTGGAGGGGGAGTTGCAACCCTTGAAAAACGAAGACATCTGGGATGTCTGGGAGTGGAATGCCTCATCGCAGGAACAGATGCAGAGGAGGCGAAGGAATTGGGAATAGAGGATGACATTTTTGCAGGAAGGTGGGTGGGAAGAAGTGTGTTCTAGGTAACTGTGTGAGTTGGTAGGCTTGAATTGGATATTGGTTTCTGGGTGGTTTCCAGAGAGGGAAACACAGAGGCCCAGGAAGGAGAGAGATGTATCACAAATGATGCGGGGAATCTCAAGGTTGGGGTGGAAGATGTTGGTGAAGTGGATGAACTGTTTGAGCTCCTTGAGGGAGTACGAGGCGGCACCGATACAGTTATCAATATCACGGAGGAAGAGGTGAGGTTTAGGGCCAGCGTGGCTGCGTAAAAGGGATTGTTCTATGTAGCCTACAAAGACGCAGGCATAGCTTGGGCCCATGCGGGTACCTACAGCCGACCCCTTTGTCTGTAGGAAGTGGAAGGACTTGAAGGAGAAGTTATTAATGGTGAAGACGAGTTCAGCTAAGTGGACAAGGGTGTCAGTGAAGGGGGACTGTTCGGGCCTGGGGGACAGGACGAAGCAGAGGTCCTTTAGGTCATCTGTATGGGGATTACTGGTAAACAAGGATTGGAGGTCCATGGTGAAGATGAGGTGTTGGGGACCAGGGAATTGGAACTTCTGGAGGAGGTGGAGGGTGTGGGTGGTATCACGGACATTGGTGGGTGTTGCTGGAGCAAGGGAGAGAAAATGGAGTCCTGATAGGTGGAGATACGTTCGGTCGGGCAGGAGCAGGCAGACAAAATGGGTTGACAGGGCAGGCAGGTTTGTGGATTTTGGGAAGGAGATAGAAGTGGGCAGTGCAGGATTAGGGAACGATGAGGTTGGAGGCTGTGAGTGGGAGGTCACCTGAGGTGATGAGGTTGAGGATGGTCTGGGAGATGATGTATTGGTGATCAGGGGTGGTCATGATCAAGGACGCAGTAGAGGGAGGTGTCAGAGAGCTGGCATCTGGTCTCAGCAATGTCAAGGTCAGTGCGCCATTCTACAACTGTGCTTCCCCTGTCGGCGGGTTTTATAGTGAGGTGAGGGCTGGAGACAAGGGAGCGGAGGGCTGTATATTCTGCGGGGCGAGGTTGGAATGGGTGAGAGAGGTGGAGAGGTTGAGGCAATTGATGTCTCAATGGCAGTTGGAGAGGCAGGGTAGGAGGCCTGGGGATCATGTCCAGGAGGAGGGGGTGTGTTGGCGGTGGGAGATGGGGTCAGTAGAGGGAGGATTTCAGCTATTAACAATTCAAGCTGGAAATCATAGCCAAGCAATTAAAGATGTTAATAGTTTATCTCAATGGCACAGCACATTCCCTCAACATCCTGTAGTTGAGGCAAGTACCCTGCATTTGTTCACCACTGAAAAATCTTCCCTGTGTAATTCAGTAAATTTAACCAGAATTTGATACATCCAAACTCAGCTGAAAGTTGGCACGTAAAATGTGACTCAAAATCTGGGTATGACTTTGGTCTTGTGTAATGGGTAGTGCCAATGCCTCTGTGCCTGTGCTCTGATTCAATTCCAATCTCTGAATCTATGATAATGTCACTAGCTCTGGACCAGACGTTCTGGATATAACTCCTGCCAGTTGCAGAGGTGTGTCACAGCCTGTCAGAACAGGTTGATGAGCAAATATACGGGGCAGTCATATTGTAGATTCAGGGGCCATCGCAGTGTAGTGGCCTTCACCTTTGGACCAGAGGTCTCGATTCAAATCACACAGCAGTGTTTCATAAAATGTCTAAACAAGTTGGTTAAATTTTTTCCAGAATTGTGACTTGATTGAGAAGGACCAGTGTTGAATTTCAGAATTCAGGCCCGGGATAACAGAAAGCACAGCCATTCGTGTGGACTGGAGTAAAATGTGCACCTTATATATGTTTATAAAATCATGAAGGGCATGGATAGGGTGAATAGTCAGGGTCTTTTTCCCAGAGTATGGGGAGTCAAACATTAGAAGGCACAGGTTAATGGAATAACGGGAAGGATTTAAAAACCATATGAATGAACTTCCAGATAAAGTGCTGGAGGCTTGTGAAAACACCATTTCAAAGGATGGGTATGTGTATTGGAAGGGTCCAGAGGAATGTTGGCCAAATGCTGGCAAATGGGATGAGATTAATTTCGGATACCTGGGCAGATTGGACATGTGGACGAAAGGATTTGTTCCCATATTGTACATCTTTGTGATTCATTCATTTGCTCAGGATCTCTTTGTCATCTTGGAAAACCTTGTCTGTCCATGGTTCAAATAATCTCAGTGTCATCCGGAAACATGCTAACCTTGCCTTCTATAATTTTCATCTAAATCATTCATTTAAATGACAACCAAACGTAAATCTAGCACGAATCCCCGTGGATCACTGCTGACCACAGGCTTCCTGTCTGAAGGACAATCCTCCATGACCACCCTGTCTCCTTCCATAAAACAGAAACGCACACGCACACGTGCACACGCTCGCACATGCACACATTTGCACACACGCACACAGCCGTGGAGATAGGTACATTTTGATGAATAAGCAGTTCAAGGGTTATGGTGAGAAGGCAAGAGAATTGTTTTGAGAAATATTCCAAGCATAATCGAACAGCAGAGCAGGCTCGGTGGGCCAGATGGCAAATTCTGCTCCAATTTCTTATACTGTCTGGTCTGAAGTTATTGGGAATATTTAGAGGAGGTAATTTGCTGTGAAACTAACACACTTTAAGCAGTCTCCCAATTAAGACTGAGATACGAATATATCTTTCTCTTTAACATTGTGCTGTCTGTGGTGTTCTCATCCCCAGGAAATAGTGAACACTGGGTTAGTGAAGATATTCAAGGCGGAGATCAACTGACCTTTAATGGACAAGAGAGTCCATTATTGGGAATAAACAGGAAAAGTGTGTTCAGCCACAAACAGATCAGCCATGATCTTTCTAAATTAAGCAGCAGTCTCGAGGGTCCAATTGGCCAAATTCAGCTCGTATTCTGTTTGTTGTTGTCTCACTCCGCCCTTCAAAGCTGTTACAGAGGAAAAGGATGTCCCCATTCAAACAGTCATGGTTGCTCTCATAGAGACACACAGATATACAGCATGAAAACAGACCCTTCGGTCCAACTCACCACGCCATCCAGATATCCTAAATAAACCTGGGCCCATTTGCCAGCATTTGGTCCATTCCTCTCTAAACCATTCCGAAACATATACCCATCCTGATGCCATTTAAATGCTGTAATTGTACAAGCCTCCACCACTTCCTCTGGCAGCTCATTCCATAAACACATCACCCTCTGCATGAAAATGTTTCCCCTTCAGTCCCTTTTAAACCTTTCCCCTCTCTCATTAAAGCTGTGGCCTCTCGTTTTGCACTCCCCCACCCCGGGGAAAACACCTTGGCTGTTTAACTCCTGTGTCCCTTATGACTTTGCAAACGTCTGTAAGGTCACTCGTCAAAGACTTTTTATTTTATTGTGGACCAATTGTGGCAAATTTTCCACACAGCACCCACAGCCAAAAATGAAATTAACCAGAAGTTTATCTACATTTGTGATGTTCTTAAAGGGACAGATGTTAACCATACTGATAGGAAATCTCCCCTCCTCCTCGATACATTTCCGCGGATAATTGAGCACCTGATTGAGAGGGCAGACTAGATTTATTGCTGCATCTAAAAGACAGCATTTTTGACCTTACAGCATTCTACTCAAGTGTCAGTCTATATCCTGTGCTTGTTTTTTTAAACACTCAGGGAACAGAATCATTGACAGTACAACCTCTACCTGATGATCTAAAAACAAATGGCCCTAATGGTGTAATGCTGAGCTCAGATCCTTCTCGACAACCAGCTACACACCACAGGAGAGGCCCTGCAACCGTTCTGGGCTGCAACACAGCGAGTCCTGGTTCACTAACAAGAAATGCAGAATATAGATAATTATTTAATTTCAGGTTTGAAACCTGCGACTAATGGAATTCCTCAAGGAATGTTGTGAGTTCTTCAACAGTTTACAATCCAGATTAACAAATTCGATGAAGGGCTGATAGGATTGGAGCTCAATGTGCTAGTACAGCATTATAGTCACCCAATAAGATGACAAGTGGAGGGAGGCGATCTACACTGGTGTGTAGACAGGGGGTGTTTGGGAGCAAACTTCCAGCAATGCAAATAAAACAGCACAGTGTGGATTGTGGGACATTTGTGTTTTGGGGAAAGGATAAAACACCAGTAAATTATATGACTGGAGAAGTAACGCAGAGATCGGTGCTACTGAGTGATTTGTGTGTCCTGGTACAGAAATCATATAAAGTTAGTCTGAAGATGTTGCAAGTGACTTGGAAAGTAAATGTAATAGTGCTGTTTCTTGAAAAGGGTGCTGGGTATGATGTTAGGCATGTTTCTCTGCTTCTGTACAGGGCATTGCTGAGAATCCATCTCATCCTCTGTCTGTAGGTATGATGCCCAAAACTAAAAAAAATCACAATGGCCTTTGAAACTTTTCAAAGATGGTTCTCTACACACTGTCCTGTGATGAAGGCATTATGTTATGGAGGATTAACAGCTTAGGCCTGAGAACCAGAAATATTCTTGACGACATAAGAACTTGAGGAGAGTGTAAATGGTGAATACCTGACGGATAATTTGTCTTGATTGGGAGAATACAACTGGGGAAATAATTGTAAAAAAATAAAACAGATTCTGAGGAAGGTTCACTTGACCTAACATTAATTCTAATTTCTCTTCATAGATGCTGCCGGGCTGCTGACAGTTTCAACTAATTTCTGTATTTCTTTAGGAGTAAGACACATTCAGTTTAATATAGATGTTGTGAAGACGTCAAGGTTTGTTATTTTTAAATTATACAGGCACATATAAACATGTCTTTAAATCAAGTAGGCCCTTTCGTTGCTCAGGAAATGACTCTGGGTATGACAGCAGCAATGGTGTGTCAACATGGAGCAGGGAATGTGATGGAAACTAATAGCTCCGACAATGTTCAAGAGGACCTCACATGTTCATGTTTGGGGGTTGGATAGCATTATTGCGCGATTCAACTCAGAGAGGGGAAATGAAATGCAACCTACCTGAAAAGCAACAGCCTATCGCTCCCTCTCTATTTCCTTGTTCCTCATCACATCAATGTATGAGAGCTGAAAACGCACCAATCATCTTTACCACTCATGGAGGATTCATGATTGGGATTAATTGGTATCTCCCACCGCCTGTAGCAAAGGGAATTCAGTCAAATCTAACAGTTCCAGGAAATAATCCCATTGCAAACAACTTGTGCGAGCAGAATAAATTTGGAAGCAGAATAACAGTTGGGACAATCTCTCACATTTTTCCTTTTATCATGAGTTCAACTTTTACGAGGACAAAGTTCTTTCAAATTAATATTTCAGCTTGTCATCAAATATACGTGTGTGTGTGTGTGTGTGTGTGTGTGTGTGTGTGTGCATGTGTGTGTGTGTGTGTGTGTGTGTGTGTGTTTCTTCTTTGCATCACAGTTTGAGTAAAATTGGTTTGGTCATAAATGTGTCACCTTAGCAGATTAAAGAAAACTGTCTGACTCTTTCCTTACACTGACCCTGACCCAGTCTGAGACCTATATTATCAGCCACCTGACCAACCTGGTTACTTTTAAAATTTGAAGTGATCGGGGAGAGGTGGGACTAGAAAAGGGAACAGTGACCCGGCAAGCCAGGGAACCATTGACCAGTGAGCCTGACATGAGAGCTGGGTAAATTGTTGGAGGGGATTCTGAGGGATAGGATTTACATGCATTTGGAAAGGGAAGAAGTGAATAGGGATAGTAAACATTGCTTTGTGCAGTGTAAATCACGTCTCGCTAACTTGATTATTTTGAAGAAGTGATAAAGAAGGTGAATGAAGGCAGTGTGGCAGACATTTTCCAAATCGGCTTCAGGAAGGTGTTCCAGAACGTTCCGAATGGTAGACAGATTAGTAATGGGGAATCACATGGGATCCAGGGGGAGATAGTCAGAAATAGGAAGGATGCAGTAACAATATCGGGGCTGTACTACAGGTCTCCCAACAGCGAGCGTGAGGTAGAGGTACAAATGTGGAAACAGATAATGGAAAGGTGTCGGAGAAACAGGGTGGTGGTGATGGGAGATTTTAATTTTCCCAACATTGACTGGGATTCACTCAGTGTTAGGGGTCAAGACGGAGCATAATTTGTAAAGTGTGTCCAGGAGGGTTTTCTCGAGCAGTATGTATGTAGTCCAACTCGGGAAGGGGCCATACTGGACCTGGTGTTGGGGAATGAACCCGGCCAGGTGGTTGATATTACAGTAGGGGACTACTTTGGAAATATCGACCACAATTCCGTACGTTTTACAATACTCATGGACAAGGGTGGGAGTGGCCCTAAAGGAAGAGTACTAAACTGGGGGAAGGCTGACTATACCAAGATTCTGCAGGATGTGAGGAATGTAAATTGGGAGAAACTGTTTGAAGGTAAATCCACATTTGGTATGTGGGAGGCTTTTAAGGAGAGGTTGATTTGTGTGCAGGAGAGACATGTTCCTGTGAAAATGAGGAATAGAAATGGCAAGATGAAGGAACCATGGATGACAGTTGAAATTGTGAGATTAGCCAAGAGGAAAAAGGAAGCATACAAGAGGTCTAGGCGACTGAAGACAGACGAAGCTTTGCAAGAATATCGGGAATGTAGATCGAATCTGAAACGAAGGATTAAGAGGGCTAAGAGAGGACATGAGATATTGCTGGCAAACATGGTTAAGGAAAATCCCAAAGCCTTTTATTCATACATAAAGAGCAAGAGGGTAACTAGAGAAAGGATTGGCCCACTTAAGGACAAAGAAGGAAAGTTATGTGCTGATTCAGAGAAAATGGTGACATTCTTAACGAGTATTTTGCATCAGTATTCACCAAGGAGACGGACATGCCAGATGTTGAGGTTAGGGATAGATGTTTGCTTACTCTAGGTCAAGTTGACAAACGAAAGGAGGAAGTGTTGGGTATCCTAAAAGTCATTAAGGTGGACAAGTCCCCTGGTCCGGATGGTATCTATCCCAGGTTGCTGAGGGAAGCGAGAGAAGACATAGACGGGGCCCTAACCTGTATCTCTGCAGCATCCTTAGACATGGGTGAGTTCCCAGAGGACTGGAGACTTGCTAATGTTGTACCCTTGTTTAAGAAGAGCAGCAAGGACAATCCAGGTAATTATCGACCGGTGAGCCTGACATCACTGGTAGGGAAGCTACTGGAGAAGATACTGAGGGATAGGATCTATTCCCATTTGGAAGAAAATGGGCATATCAGTGATAGGCAACATGGTTTTGTGCAGAGAAGGTCATGTCTTACCAACTTAATAGTATTCTTTGAGGACGTGACAAAATTGATTGATGAGGGAAAGGCTGTAGATGTCGTGTACATGGACTTCAGTAAGGCGTTTGATAAGGTTCCCCATGGCAGACTGATGGAGAATGTGAAGTCACATGGGGTCCATGTTGTGCTAACTAGATGGATAAAAAAACTGGCTAGGCAACAGGAGACAGAGAGTTGTAGTGGAAGGGAATTTATCAAATTGGAGACCTGTGACCAGTAGTGTTCTACAGGCATCTGTGCTGGGACCACTGTTGTTTGTGATATATGTGAATGATTTGGAGTAAGGAGCAGGTGGTCTGATCAGCAAGTTTGCAGATGACATTAAGATTGGTGGAGTAGCAGATAGTGAAGTGGACTGTCAGAGATTACAGCAGAATATAGATAGACTGTAGAGTTGGGCAGATAAATGGCAGATGGAGTTCAATCCGGGAAAATGCAAGGCGATGCATTTTGGAAGATCAAATTCAAGGGCGAACAATACAGTAAATGGAAAATTCTGAGGGAAAATTAATGAACAGAGAGACTTGGGTGGTTAGGTCCATTGTTCCTTGAAGGTAACAACGCCGGTCAACAGGGTGGTCAAGAAGACATATGGCATGCTTTTCTTCATTGGGTAGGGTATTGATTACAAGAGTTGGCAGGTCATGTTGCAGTCGTATAGGACTTTGGTTCGGCCGCATTTGGAGTACTGTGTACAGCTCTGTTTGCCATATTACCAAATGGATGTGGATGCTTTGGAGAGGGTGCAGAGGAGGTTCACCAGGTTGTTGCCTGGTATGGAGGGTGCTTGCTATGAAGATAGGTTGAGTAGATTAGGATTATTTTCATTAGAAAAACGGAGATTGAGGGGGGACCTGATTGAGGTCTCCAAAAACATGAGGGGTATAGACAGGGTCGAGAGCAAAAAGCTTTTTTCCCAGAGTGGGGGATTCAATTACTAGGGGTCATGAGTTCAAATTGAGCGGAGGAATGTTTAAGGGACACATGTGTGGAAAGTTCTTTACACAGCGGGTGGTGGGTGCCTGGAACGCGTTGCCAGCAAAGGTGGCAGTTGCAGACACGTTAGTGTCTTTTAAGATATATTCGGACAGGTATATGGATGGGCAGGGAAAAAATGGGCCCAGACCGTTAGAAAATAGATGACAGGTTAGACAGAGGATCTTCTGGATGTGAGTTTGCTCGCTGAGCCGAAAGGTTAGTCTACAGATGTTTCATCACCATTCGAGATAACATCATCAGCGAGCCTCCGATGAAGCGCTGGTGTTATGTCCCGCTATCTATTTATCTGTTTGGGTTTCCTTGGATTGGTGATGTCATTTCCTGTTCTTTTTCTCAGAGGATGGTAGATTGGCTCCAAGTCAATGTGTTGGTTGATGGAGTTCCGGTTGGAATGCCATGCTTCTAGGAATTCTCGAGCGTGTCTCTGTTTGGCTGGTCCTCGGATGGATGCATTGTCCCAATCAAACAGGCAAATGGACAATCAAATGGACAAACAGGCAGAAAGCTAGCCACCAGGATACATGAACATCAACTAGCCACAAAAAGACATGACCGACGATCACTGGTATCCTTACATGGAGATGAGGAAGGACACCACTTTGATTGGGACAACACATCCATCCTAGGACAAACCAAACAGAGGCACGCACGAGAATTCCTCGGAGCATGGCATTCCAACCGGAACTCCATCAACAAACACATTGATTTGGAGCCCATCAACCATCCTCTGAGAAAAAGAACAGGACATGGCATCACCAACACAGGAAATGACATCACCATACCAAGGAAAACTAAACAGATAAATAGAAAGCGAGACGTAACACCAGCGCTTCATCGGAGGCTCACTGATGATGTTACCTAGAATGGTGACAAAACGTCTGAAAACTAACCTTCCAGCTCAGCGAGCAAACTCACATCCAGAAACTCAAGTTGAGCTACAAATCTTCACAAAACTCGCTTACAGAGGATCTTGATTGGCATAGGCTTGGAGGGCCGAAGGGCCTGTTCCTGTGCTGTAATTTTCTTTGTTCTTTGTTCTTTGTTCTTTGAACCATGGGCAAAGGCTTACAATTAGAGGCAATAAATTTAAAACTGAAATGAGACGACATTTCTGCAGCCAGAGAGTGGTGGGCTTGTGGAATTCATTGCCACGGATTGCAGTGGAGGCCAGGACGTTGGATGCCTTCAAGGCAGAGATCGACAAATTCTTGATCTCACAAGGAATCAAGGGCGACAGGGAGAGTGCAGGGAAGTGGAGTTGAAATGCCCATCAGCCATGATTTAAAAGGCAGAGTGGACTGGATGGAACGAATGGCCTTACTTCCACTCCTATGCCTTATTGTCTTATGGTCTTATACAGTTAATGCTGGGGCTGTGGGGAATGTTGCTGAATAAAGAGACCTTGGGTGCATACACGGAGTTCCTTGAAAGTGGAGGAGCGTGTGAGACAGGGTAGGGAAGGACACATTTGTCATGATTGCCCTAATCAGTCAGAGCATTGGGTATCGGTGTTGGGATGGCATGTTGCCCCTGCACAGGGCATTGATGAGGCCACTTTAAGAATACTGCACACATATCGGTTGGCTCTGCTAAAGGAAGAAATTTGTTATTTTTGAGAGGGTGCAGAAAAAAGATTTACGAAGATGTTCCTCGACAGGAGGGTTTGAATTGTAGGCAGAGGCTGCATAGTTTGAATGGTTTTCCTCTGGAGTGTCAGAGGCTGAGGGGTGATATGACAGATGTTTATAAAATTTCAATTCTATGAATATTCTGAATAACCAAGGTCCATTTCTCAGGGGGAAGGGAGACCAAAAGTCAAGTGTTAAGTTGAAAGCTGAGAGCGGAACAACTTAGAAGGGAACTTACAAAGGTCAAAGAACAAAGAAAATTCGGCCAAACCTGGTCAAGCCCAGGCAGGTGGGAATAGGATAGTTTGGGATTATGTTTGACAAGGGCTGGTTGGACTGAAGAGCTGTCTGACCCAGTAACTCTTTCACTAGCTCCATTCCCACCTCCATGTATTCTCTGGGATGTACCAGAGCAAAGTACCAAACTTCAGGCAGTCCGATTACATTGCACATATTGTAGCTCAAAACTGGGCATTCATGTGGTGATGTAAACCACAGCAGCAGCAGAAGCAGAATTGTGTTCAACCACAATCTGTAACTTTTTGTCCCAGAGAATCCCTCAGTCTATGGTTACCATGAAGCTGATCAATGGTTCAGTGACGAGCGCAGGCAAACACGCCGGGGTCAGAACCATCTGAACCTAAACTGATGCCAGCCCATTATAAATGCCAGATTTGGCTGCTTGCATTCCAAACAGCAGAACCGACACATTACACACAGGGCAAAGTGATTGCAACAGCAACAGACCAGAAGTCCGGCCATAACCAGTCATAAATGGTGATTGACAGTTAAACAACCCCCTGGAGGAGAGGGCTCCACAAATATCCCCATCCGAAACAATGGAACAGTCCTCCACATCAGTACAAAAGTCAAGGATGTAGTATCTGCGCCATCCTCAGCCAGAAGTATTGAGTGGATGACTTAGCTCACCCTCATCATGACCCCCGACAAAATCACAGATACCAGTCTTCAACCAATTCAATTCACTGCACATGATCCCAAGAAAAAGATGATAAACTAAAGACACGAAGAAGGTAACTGGCCCTGTCGCCATTCCTGCAATGGGACTGAAGGCTTGTGCTGCACAACAAGCCGTGCCCCTGGGGAAGCTGTTTCATTCCAGCCCCAACTCTGACACCTACCTGTCAATGTGGACAATTACTCAGCTGTGCCCAGTCCCCTAAGAGGAGAATAGTTACAATCTGAGCAACTGCCACACCCTCAGTCTCATCAGGGTGGTCGGATTGGTGGAAGTTGTTTGTGACAGAGCTGTCAGGCAGCACAGAAATAACCTGCTCAGTGTGGGTTCTGATGGGTCCCCATGTGGAGATGGTGCTGCTGTGGAAATATCATTAGATTACTAATCCAGACCAGGCTAATGCTTTGGCAGCCAAGGAATGTAAAGACAATTAACAAAATACCAAAATTTCAAATCTGATGTCAGTAAAAGTGGGCCTTGAAGCCAATATCAGTTGTAAAAACCAATGTGCTTCAACAATGTACTTTCAGGATGCAAATCTACTGTGCTTTCCTGGTATGTCCTAAAAGTGACTCCAGACCCGTGTTGAACTCTTCAATGGTCTCTGAGGCAGGACAGGCTGCAACATGACCTGCAAAGTTTTATACTCAATGCCCAGGCCACTGAAGGCTGTCATGCCATATGCCTTATTGACTACCTTTTGCACCTGTGTCGCCACTTTCAGTGATCTGTGTACTTGGACACCCAGATCCCACTGCCTATGAGTGCTCTTCAGGGTTCTGCCATTTACTGGATATTTTCCAGCTGGATGAGACCTTCGAAAATGCATTACCTCACATGTTTCCAGATTGAACTCCATCTGCCATCTCTCTACCCAAGTCACCAACCTATCGATATTCAGCTTTGTCCTTTGACAGTCCTCATCGCTGTCCGCAATTCCAACAACCTTTGTGTCATCAGCAAACTTACTAATCAGACCAGGTATATTCTCCTCCAAATCACTTATATATATGACAGATAGCAAAGGTCCCAACACTGATTCCTGAGGAACGCCACACTTTTGATCTCAATATGACCCAAACTATCTACACACCCTTCCCCAGACTCATCATCCACCACGTCCTTCTCTATGGTAAATACTGACACAAAGTGCTCATTTAATACCTCGCCATATTCCTCTGGCTCCGCATATAAATTCCCTTCCCTGTCCTTGAGTGGGCCATCCCTCTGCCTGGCTACCTTAATTTTCCTTAATCTTGTTGGTCAATGACTTTTCATGACCTCTTTATAGCCGCCCTGACTCCTCGTTTAAATTTCTTTCATCTTTGCTTGTATTCCACCCTCGCTTCGTATATTCCCATCCTCCTTGCCTTAATAAATTCTTCCTTTTTCTTTTTAATTAGGCTCACAATATCTCCCACTATCCAAGGTTCCCTAAACTTGCTGTACTTTCCCTCATCCTTACAGTAGCATACTTGTCCTGAGTCCCCAGCAACTTACACTTGAAAGACTCCCACATATCAGATGTGAATTTGCCCTCAAACATCTGCCCCAATCTACATTCTTCAGTTCCTGCCTAATATTGTTGTAATTAGCCTTTCCCCAATTTAACACCTTTCACTCGATGACTACAACTATCATTATCCATCAGGACCCTTAAGCTTACTGAATTGTGATCACAGTCTTTGAGCTATTCCCTTCTTGAGACACCGACCACCAGGGCAGGTTCATTCCCCAATATTAGGTCCAGTACGGCCCCTTTCCAAGATGGGCTGTCTACATCGTGATTCAAATAGCCCTCCTGGATGCTTTTTACAAACCCTGTCCCATCCGATCCCCAAGCACTAATTGAGTCCCAGTCAATGTATGGGAACTTAAAATCACCCACAACAACAACCTTGTTTCTTTTACATCGTGCCAAAGTCTGGCTACAAACCTGTTCTTCTATCTCCTGCTGACTGTATGGAGGCCAATAGTAAACCCCAAACATTGTGATTGCAGCCTTCCTGTTCCTGAGTTCTACCCATATTGCCTCGCTGTATGAGCCATCCGAGGTGTCCTCCCATGGTACATCTGTGATATTCCCCTTAGCAAGTAGTGCAACTCCCCCACCCATTATCTACCTGCCTCAATCCTGCCTGAAACACCTGTATCCTGGAACGTTAAGCGATCAATCCTGCCCCTCCCTTAACCAAGTCTCTGTAATAGCAACAACATCATAGCTCTGAGTTACAATCCAAGCTCCAAGTTCTTCTGCCCTACCTGGCCTACACTTCTTGCATTGAAGCAGGTGAACTTCAGTCTACTAGATACGCTTTGAACAGCAACCACTCCCAGACTGTTCTTTCTCTGAGCCTTACTGGCCCTATTCTCTAGTTCCCTTTCAGTCCATTCACTTTGCATTGATTCCCACACCGCTGCCAAGCTAATTTCAATCCTCCTGAGTGACACCAGCAAACCTTCCAGCCAGAATATACACCTAATATTTTCAAATCCCAAAACATCAACTTTCCTGAACCTCTGATACTGCCTGGCCTGTTGTGATCATCCAACTCTACACCTTGTTAACTCATATTCCAGCATCGTCAGTTCCTACTATCTCTGAGGAAGTTCTGGAATGAAACCAGTTCACTTGATGACCATTGTCAGTACTGGCCTCTCCCTGGTGCATACATGGCGCGCTCTCTCAGTGTTGAAAATGCCTTCCTCTCCTTAGTTTATTTTCCTGGCTGATAAACTGTTATATCTCTGTGCGGTCACAATGAACTGAAATTTTAATGTGCCCACACTGAATAGAAGTGGTTGACAATGTAATTGCACAATTTTCTGTACCACAGTCACAGTAACAGCAACAACACTATTGCTGCTGGAGGTGACTGGGGATGTTGGGGATGAGATGGCCTTGTGGAATTATTTCTAGACTATTAATCCAAGGACCCAGGTAATGACCCACACCCCAATTCAAATCCTGCCACGGCAGATTGTGGAATTTGAATTCATTGAAATACCTGGAATGATGAAACTATTACGCCATCATTGATCATTGGGGAAAAAAACACCTGGCTCACTAATGGCCTTCAGGGAAGGAAATCTGCCATCCTTACTTGTCCTGGCCTACATGTGACTCCAGACCAACAGCAATGTGGTTGACTCTCAACTGCCATTTGGAATGACCAGTCCAGCCACTCAGTTATATCAATCAACACAAAGTCTCACAGAAATGACACAGGGCTGACCTATTTACCAGCAATATACAGCATGTGTACGGTAGGGATGCAAGAAAAAAGCTCACAAACACCTTCTCAAGGGCAACGAGGAAAGGGAAGTAAATGCTGGCCCAGCCAGTCACACTCACAAACCATTAATGCATAAAGAAGATGACCACATTCAGCAAAGACTGAGGTGACACAGCTTACTTTAAGCAGGGACTTAGAAGTATATCTACATGGGCATGATATTCAGGAATATGGGAAAAGGCAAAAAAAAGTAATTAATTTCACATTTTATTTCCATTCCATCTGAGCATCAACAACCCCTTTTTTTGCTTATATTTGTCTCTTGCTGTCTCTTTCTCAATTTATTCAACTCATTCCTTCCCCATTCAAAACAAATATCCCTGTCAACAGCATAAATCACAATACTTGCCAGCAGATTTCAGTTCTGAATTTTTTTCAGTCGACTTGAAATGTTAACTCCATTTTTATTTCATCAGAGACTGCCAAACTGTTCACTTTCCTCAGCACTTTGTTTTATTTTTGTTTCAGATCTCTGACATAATTCTTTCTTTGGTTTTACCATTTTTAAAATAAATTTCACAGGGTGTTGAAATCATTGGCAAAAGAAACATTTAATGCCAGTCATTAATTACCTTTAGCTATGACCATTCTACAAGGCAGTTTGAAGCCAGAAACATTTTGTGGGTCTGAATTCACACTTAATTCACCCCGGGTAATAACGTTAGATTTCTTTACCAGAGGAGATCAGTGAAATGAGATCGGTTTTTTGACAAATTGCTGCTGGTTTTATGGTTGCTACAGGTGAAATTGGCCATGGTTACAATTCTTATCATTAGAATGAAAGTCCGACCACCAATTGTGGTAGGATTTGAAACAATATCTGTTATGTAATAACCAGTGTCTCTGCATTACCTGCTGATTGACTTAACTACTCTAATATGGAGTCCCTATCGTTAGTTAGTTGGAAAACAAGAACAAGGGTGTGATCAAATTATTTGTAACTTGGAAGACTGGTCAGAAGACAGCTGGAAAAATAAAGCCTGAATTTTACCAAGGCACAGATAATGGTTTATCCAGCCACAGCGCAGAGGCAGAGGGGGAGAGTGCAGATATTATGGAGCTGGTGTCGGACAAATTTGGTGATGGAGACAATAGTAAGGCATAAATCAAAAAAGGCCCTCAATGTTGTGAACAAGCCTTGTTCTCAGATGCTTGCGAAGGATGAGTCTGAAATTCATGGACAATAAAGCGAGGTTTTAATTGAAACTGAAGATAATTGTTTAAATCTTTTCCAAATACAGGTAACAGAAACGGCAACAAAGTTGTATATGCCTTGCGGCAGTAGTGACTGGACAGAGATAGTAAGGCTTACCAGGAACACCAACAACAGCGAGAATGGGATAGTAACCAGCCTGAACAATCATCAGTACACCTTCTATTCGAAGTGGCAACGTTGACCAAGATGCGGCAAGATAAATAAGACCTGAGGATAAACCCCTGCCCATTGTTGTAACATTCCAGTCTATTGTTCTCAGATTCTGATCCATTGTTGTAACATTCCAGTCTATTGTTCTCAGATTCTGATCCATTGTTGTAACATTCCAGTCTATTGTTCTCAGATTCTGATCCATTGTTGTAACATTCCAGTCTATTGTTCTCAGATTCTGATCCATTGTTGTAACATTCCAGTCTATTGTTCTCAGATTCTGATCCATTGTTGTAACATTCCAGTCTATTGTTCTCAGATTCTGATCCATTGTTGTAACACTTCAGTCCATTGTTCTCAGATTCTGATCTCTCTGCCCCCTCTCTCTGCAGCTGCCGATCCCTGTTAGTGCTGTCAGTGTTGCCGGGCAGGAATTATCTCCAACAGGAGGCAATCCAAAAGGTCCACCTTGATATTCAATGAGATAATCAACTTCTAGTGAAAAATATCCTGTGTGTAACTATTCATCAGAAATTCACCAAATCATTGAGTCAGAAAGTTGTGAAGAATGGAAGCAGAGGCTTCAGTTCACTTCATCCATACCAATTACATATCCCAAATAAATCTTGTCCCATTTGGTAGCTTTTGACCCATATACTTCAAAACCTTTCCTAGTCACATACCCATCTTTTCAAATGTTGTAATTGTACCAAACTCCATTACTTCCCCTTGCAGCTCATTCCACACACTCACCTCCCTCTGTGTGAAAATGTTACCCCGAGGTTCCTTCTAAATCTTTTCCAGCTCACCCTAAACGCACAACCTCTAATTTTGGACTCATACATCCCGCTGAAAACACCTTGTCTAGATACCCTATCTAATGTCCTCCTGATTTTATAAATCTCAGTGAGGTCACCCCTCAGACTTCGAACCTCCAGGCAAAAGCCTATTCAGTTTCTCCCCGCAGCTCAAACCTTCCAACCCTGGCAACATTCTTACAAGTCTTTTCTGAACCTTTTCAATTTTCACAACATCCTTCCGATAGCAGGGAGACAAGGAGTGCATGCAATATTCCAAAAGTGGCCTAACCAGTGTACAGCCACAACAGGACCTCCCAACAACTACACGCAATGCACTGGCCAATAAAGGCAAGTTGTACCAACTGCAACAGTAGTAGACTCCGAACTTTAAGGGCATTTAAATGGTCATTGGATAAACATGTGGATGATAATGGAATAAAGTCGTTTAGGTGGACTTCAGATTGTTTCACATTTCAGGACAACATCGAGGGCCGAAGGGCCTTCACTGCACTGTAATATTCTATGTTCTATGATAAGTGCTTTCTTTACTATCCTATCTTTCTCTGAATCCACTTTCAAGGAACCAGGCGCCTGCACATCAGGACTTATTGCTCAGCAATACTCCCCAGGGCCTTACCATTTAGAGCACAAGTTCTGCCCTAATTTGATTTCCAAAATGCGACATGTCCGATTTTTTCAAATTAAATCTACCTACCATTCCTTGGTCCATTGTCCCATCTGATCAAGATCCCATTTTACTCTGAAGTAACCTTTTCCAGTGTTCACTACATTTCCAATTTGGTGAACTTCTAGCTGGAAGTTTTCAAGGTCAAATACTGCCGGTCTAGCTCCACTAAAATCCCAAATGAATGAAAACGAAAGTCTGATTTTCCAGAAAAAATATTGATCTATAGAGCTAATTGCTGTATTTGATGTTGTGGGATATATTTGCAAAATGCAGTTCATGCATAACGTGAAAGAAAAAGCCAAATCACAGCTCAAGTCACAGATAATTAAAGACAACGTAGCATTTTTTGAAGCAGCTGGAGGAGCACTCAAAATGCCATGCCTAGTGGGTGTCGACGTCAAGGTAAGTGTGATTAATTTAGTTTTGTTTTTTTTATTGGAACAGACATGTTGAGCTGAAGGTCCTGTTTTTATGCTGAATTGCTCTCTGACCTTAATTTTTGAAAACAGAAAAAACAGTCTCACAATTTCCATAATATGTCAGCTTTTGAGCTCCAGAGAGCCTGTTTGGCCAGCTGTGTTCATCCAGCTTCACACTTTGGTATCTTGGATTCTCCAGCATCTGCAGTTCCCATTATCTCTGATCACAATTTCCATATGTTGTGAGCATCAAGTGATGATGATTACAATCTCCAAGACCAGACAGCATCCTGGCTTGAATCTATATCATTGTCCATACACTGACACTTCTTCAGAATCCTGAACATCTCCATGAAACATATATTAGTGTCCCTGGGTTTCACCATCATATTCTGAATGGAAATTAGACATATGCAATAATTGCTGGTCTTGCCAACAAAAGTCATCTCAACAGTACAAATAAAAGTAATCTGTACTATGAAGGACATATATTCAGCCCAATCTGTTCACTAAAGCAGGTTTATTGAGATTTTAACTTTGTTCTATGTCTCTGATCTTGCTGAAAAACCATGAAACTTTCCTGAGTATTTTCATAGTGTTGTTCAAAAATCGTATTTGCAAGTTGTACACATCATTCTGAAAGGCAGCGCCTTCGTGGCCATGTGAAAACTTGGATCAGGAGTAAGTGATTAGAAAAATCAAACCAAGCCTGGCATGCGGTGAGCTCTTGAATGATGTGGCCTCAAATAAACATTCCTCTCCACCCCTTATAACATTGGTGTGTTATTGTTAGTCAAGAGTCTGTCTGCCTCTCTCTTAAGAATATTCAATGATGTATCCTCCATGTCTCTCTGGAAAGACTTCCATCAACACACAATCCTTTGAAAGTGTAAAAGAAATAAGCCACCATTGTCTAACTGACATATTCTCCAGTTTAACGGTCCATCTTGTGGTGTTAATCTCTTGCACACATGGAAATCATGTTTCAGCACTCAACTTGAAAAGACTGCTCAGAATATTTTGCGTTTAAACAAGATCATGTTTCATTCGCCTGAAGTTCAATAAATCCAGGGCCAGTCTGGTCATGATTTGCTCTGAAGATAAATACTTCTCGAAGGAATCACTTCAGTCAATCATTTCTGGATGGCTTCGGATTTCATCATGCACACAGCCTAATGCAGTTTCACCGTTACTCTGGAAAAGTGTCCAAAAACTGCCCTCTTCAGCCATGAGACTGCTCGACCACATCCTGCAGCAAACCAGGTACTACAGCCACATCACCTTCCTTTGTACCTGCCTATGGAACCAGATCATCCCCATTGGACTACAGTCCACGTTCAAGCCTTCCCAACTTGGCCCCAAACGTGACAATGTCTACATCCAGAACATTACAACACTTCAGAAGTGTTTCTCCCAGCGACTCCTGAAACACATACTCGCAGCAATGCGACAGCATCTCCAGGCACTGCAATCCAGCCTACCTCATCTCAGAGCCTCCCTCTCTCAAACCTACAAAGGACCTCTCCTGTTTTTTATTCTTCATAGGATCCAGAACCTGAACTCACAATTCTACTTAGCTCTGGTGGACACAAAAAACCGTAAGTACAGTAAACTTCCTGGTGCCTACCTTCCAAAACGGGCAGCCTACACCTCCCAAATTCCCAACCCTACCCAAGAACTCCCCCACAATGTGCCCGCAGCATTGGCCATGTGGCCACTGTCGGAGCAACCAGGGATGACTTCACATCCTCCACCGCCGGATACACCGTTTCCGGGACAGCAAATGCCACAGCCGCCATTTCCGAGTCCAACACCACAGACACTGAGAGCACACCGACCATCACCGCTGCTGCCTCCTCCGACCCCGCTCCTCCCACCACCAATGCAAACGGCGCTCCGCCCACCACCGATGCAACTCCGCCCATGCCAATGCAACTCTGCCCACTGCTGACGCAACTCGACACACAACCATCTCCGATGTCCACAGCCAGCACAGCCAGCAGCTCCAGAGGAGACAGAAACACTGAGCCCTGTCGAGTCTTCACCATCCCCACAGACCTCCCCCTTACTGAGGACAAATGATCAGTCCTCAGTAAGGGGCTCACCCTTGTCCCCCTGCACCCACACATCAATCAATACCGGTTATGCTTGGACGTTCAGTAGTTTTTCCATTGCTTCTCCCTCCATGCTTACTTCTCTAACCGTCAGCCTAACACTCCGTCTGCTGACCCCTTCATTCAGCTCTAATGCACTCCCTCCTCCTGGGCACCATCCCAAGGTCTCCGACCCTCCCTCGACCTCTTCATCGCCAAGTGCCACCGTGACATCAAACGCCTCAACTTCTCCACCCCTCGCACTCACTCCAACCTCTTCCCTGCAGAACGTGCAGCCCTCCACTCCAATCCCAACCTCACCATAAAACCCATGGACAAGGAAGTCGCAGTTGTAGTATGACTCACTGACCTCTACAACACTGAGGTTACATGCCAACTCTCCAACAGAACCTCCTACTGCCCTCTTAATCATGACCCCACACCCGACCACCAAACCATCATGTCCCAAACCATCCACAACCTCATCACCTCAGATGACCTCCCACCCACAGCTTCCAACCTCATCATTCCCCAACCCTGCAACGGCCGCTTCTATCTCCTTCCCAAAATCCACAAACCTGCCTGCCCTGGTTGACCCATTATCTCTGCCTGCTCCTGCCCCACTGAACTTATCTCCACCTAACTGGAATTCATTTTTTCACCCTTAGCCCAGGAACTCCCTACCTACATCTGTGACACCACCCACGCTCTCCATCTCCTACAAAACTTACAATTCCCCAGCCCCAACACATCTTTACCATGCACGTCCAGTCCCAATACACCCGCATTCCCCATACAGATGGCCTAAAGGCCATCCGCTTCTTCCTATCCCGCAGGCCCAACCAGTCCCCCTCCGCTGACACCCTCATCCGCCTAGCCAAACTTGCCCTCACCCTTAACAACTTCTCTTTCAATTCCTCCCACTACCTACAAAAGGGGTGGCCATGGATACCTGCAGGGACCCAAGCTGGGCCTGCGTCTTTGTAGGTTATGTGGAACAATCCCTCTTCCATACTTACACAGGCCCTAAACTCCACCTCTTCTTCCGTTACAGTGATGGCTACATCGACGCCACCTCATGCATCCACGAGGAGCTCAAACAGTTCATCCACTTCACTGACACCTTCCGCCCAACCCTTAAGTTCACCTGGACCATCTGTAATGTCTCTCCCTCCTTCCTGGACCTCTCTGTCTCCATCTCCTTCAACCACCCAGAAACCAATATCCATTTCAAGCCCACTGACTCCCACAGCTACCTGGAATACAACTCCTCCCACCCACCTTCGTGCAAATATGCCATTCTCTATTCCCAATCCCGCTGCAACTGCTCCCAGGATGAGGAATTCCGCCCCTGTACATCTCAGATGTCCTCATTTTTCAAGGACCGCAACGTCCCCCGACTCAGTGGTTGAGAACTCCCTCGAACGCGTCTCCCACATTTTGCACAACTCATCCCTCACACCCCGTCCCATCCCTTGTCTGCTTTCCGGATGGACTACTCTCTCCGAGCCTCTCTTGTCCACTCCACACTCTCCTCCAGCCCCACCACACCCGGCACTTTTCCCTGTAACCGCATAAAGTGCTCCACCTGCCCCTACCCCTCCCTCTCCCCCCCACTCATCTCGATCAAAGGCCGCACATCAGCTAATGTGGTAGACTGCATCCACTGTTCCCATTGTGGCTCCGCTACACCGGAGAAACCAAGCGGAGTCTTGGTCACAACTTTGCAGATCACCCATGTTCGGTTCGCACTAAACACTCCCCCTCCCATTGCTCGCCCCATCCCCCTTTTATGAAGAAGGGTCGAGGCCCGAAACACCAGCTTTTGTGCCCCTGAGATGCTGCTTGTCCTGCTGTGTCCATCCAGCTCCACAGCTTGTTATCTCACACTCTCCAGCATCCGCAGCTCCCATTGTCTCCCCCTGATTGGTGGAAGAATAACCCCGCCCACCCGCCGCACGAATGACGTGACCAAAAACAAAGCCCAGCGGGTCTCGCAGCTTCTGTGACGGAGTAAATACAGCTGACGTTTCGGGTCCGGGGATTCTCGCTGAGAAATGGGCCCCGCCCTTGTCCTCTGATTGGTTGGAGGAGAAGCATTTCCGGTGCCTTTTCTGTCCCGCCTCTTGCTTGCTATTGGTCGTTAGATGTCAACCGGCATCTTCAGCTATGGAGCATGCGCACAGCTCATTATGACTGTGAGCATGCGCACTGGGAGAGATATCCCGAATGCAATGGTCCTCCCTGAGAGCCACAAGCGGTGAGGACAGGTTAAAGGGGAGGGCAGCTTCGGTGCTGTATTCCAGCAAGAGGGCTGCAGGGTTGCTCAGTTTAGGTCTCAGGTCCCAAACAGGGGTCTTCTGGTGCTGCGTGTAGGTTGCAGAGAGCCTCAGGCTTCTTCCCTGAAACAGGCCGAGACTGTCCTGTGAGAGGGAACGTCCTGTCAGCTTTTACCCTGTCAAGCCACTTCAGAATGTGATTACAGCAATGAGAGGTGTTCTCTTTAGAGCAGAACTCAAATGTGTACTCATTGGTTAGAGGTCTTTCCACTGTGTCCTGTGTTAGCACCCGCGCTGAGTTTTTTAAAAATCATTTTGGTTTGAATCTGAGAGTTGAACGGTGACGTCTGGTCTGTGAGCAGTAGTTGTGCTAAAAATACAATACAAAATCAATTATTGGTTTCTGAGGCCAGGCCTGGAAGTTAATTGGAGGTTGTTTATTATTCAAAAACTGTGTAGACTCTTTTGGCCATTAATAAGATTAGCATCTGAGAACTGGTGCCAGCAAGTTTGGGAGGGAATGTGGTCAAACAGAATGACTTTAAAACTGGGCCAAATGCGCATCTTTGACACTGAGCCTCTGTCACAGCAGCTGGCTGCTGGTCTGACCGAGGCTCAGAGAAAGACCACAGAGTGGAGGGAGAGAGCTGAGCAGGGTGGGGCCCTGTGGTTTGGATATTGGGGTTATTCTTCACCCATCACCCCACCACAAAATCCAGCCAGTTGTTTATCTCATTGTTCCCTTCCCCAAATTTGCCCCCTTTGTACCTGCAGCCCCTATCCCACCCCTTGCTTCCCCCAGTATCAGCAAACTTCCAAAGATATTTCTGACATACTCTCTTACTTTTCTCAGAACATTCAACAACTTGAAAACTGGATGAAAATGAGAGACAGAGCAGCCACTGCAGAAGCTTCCAAAATCACTCTGCACGTTCTTGAACTGCTGCAATCTGCGTAGTGAAGTAGCTCCCATGTTGCAATTTGGTAAGGAGTTACAGGATTTTCATCCAGTGGTGATAAGGTTGTGCTGTTTTTTTGTATCAATTATCGTCATTTTGTTCTTATGTTCCACCCTTCAACAGAATGGAAACATAGAAAATAGGAACAGGTGCAGGCCATTGTAGCTTTCGATCCTTCTCCGCTAGTCACTTTGATCATGACTGATCATTCTACTCAGCCTCTTCCCGCTTGAGAGCCAGACCCTTTGATTCCTTAAGCCCCGACAACTATACATATTATCTTCTTCTTGGAAGCATCCAGTGTTCGGCCTTAACTGCTTTCTGTGGCAGCAAATTTCACAGGGTCACCAGTCTCTGTATTTTTTTTTTGATTTCCTCATTTCAATCCTTTACAGCCTAGCCCATGCCCCTAATCTCTGACTCCCTGGTCATTGACAACATCCTTCCTGTATTTACCTAGAATTTTATTGGTTTCTGTGAAATCTTTCCTCATTCTTCTAAACTCCAGTGAATTTCATCCTAACCAATCCATCCTATTCTTATATGGAAGTCTTGCCATCCCAGGAATCTGTCTAATCAACTGCTGTGAACAGCCTCCAGAGCCAGAAGTTCCTTCCTCAGATAAAATTTAGAAATTTACACATACCATTCCAGGTGTGGTCTCACTAAGATCCTGTACAATTTCAGCAAGACATCCCTGCTCCTGTACTCAAATGCTGTCACTCTGCAGGTCAAAATACCATTTGCCTTCTTCACCCCCTGCTCCACCTGCATGCTTCCTGTCAGTGACTTGTGTTTTCCTAGTTTTGTAATCCAACTTGATAATCTCGAACTGAGACACATTTCTCATTTAAATGACTAATTGATTGTATAAATACCTGGGATCCACCATGGACCACAGTACCACACTGGTCACTGGTCGGCATACAAGAAGTGACTGTTACCTTGTGCCAAACAGTTCTGTATCCCTGTGAATACCCAATCTCTCATGCTTTAAATGTACGTGCTAATCTCTTCTGTGGGACCTTTGAATTCCTTCGCAAAGCCGACATAAGCCACATCCACTGCCTTTTCAACTCTAAATGTTGCATTCTTGAAACATTCCGGCAGTTTTGTCCAACATGATTTCCCTTTCGTAAATCCATACTGACTCTAATTCTGTCACTGTTTTCCAGTGTTATTCTAAGGTTCATAGTTCTCAGGCTTCTCCCACATCCCTTCTAAAACAAAGAGATAATATCAGCCTCTCTCCAGTCATCTCACACCCACCCATATTTATAGATGATACGAATATTTCTGCAATTTCCTCCCTTACTTCCCACAACATCCTCAGATACACTAGATCAGGTACTGGAGATTTGTCAACCTTTATATTTTCTGAGACATTTAGCACTTCGTCTCCTGTAATGTGAACTATTTTCAAAATATCAAAAATTATTTGAGTTCTCTAGCCTCCTTCATTACAACTTGTCCATGCCGACCAGGCTTCCCAAACTGAACGAGTCCCACTTGCTTGAGTTGGGTCCATATCCCTCTAAACCTTTCCTATTCATGTACCTGTCCAAATGTCTTTTAAATATTGGAAGTGTACCTGCATCTACCACTTCCTTTGGCAGTTCATTCCACATAGAAACAACCTTCTGTTTGAAACAGCTTCCCCTGGTTTCCCTTCAAATCTTTCTCCTCTCCTGTTTAAAAAATACCTTCTAGTTTTGGACTCCCCGATCCAATGGAGAAGACCCTTGCTGTTCACATTATACCCCTCACGATTTTATAAACCTCTCGAAAGCCACTGCTCAACCTCCTATTTTCCAGTGAAGTCCCAGTCTCTCCTCATAACTCATACCCTCCAGTACTGGTAACCTGTAGACTGTAAGTGCAGCATGAAGCCACCCAGAGTAGAAAGCTAATCCAGCCACGAGAAGCATCACCTAACCTCCACCTCTTTGGCCCTTCGTCAAATAGTCTGGCAATAAGAACTGCCCAGATTCTGACATGAACAGGGAACGTTTCAGTTTGCTTTCTGCAGCCCCCCAGTCTTGAAATTCCCCTCGCAAATGAAAAGGGATCTTCCAGTCACCTTAGGTGTACTCTTCATGATTTTATAAACATATAAATCACCCCTCCATTCTTAGACTGCAGTGGAAAAATGCCTCAACCAATCAAGCCTCTCGTTATGATTCTCAACCTCCATTCCTGGCAACTTCCTGCTAAATCTTTGCTGAATCCTCCCCGGGTTGATGATATCCTTCGAAGAACAGGAGATCTGAAGTGGACACACTACTCCAGAAGAGGCCTCACTGATGTTCTGCACAAGTTCAACATAACGTCCCAACTCCTATACTCAAAAGGTCTGAGCAGTGAAGGCAAGCAGGCTAAACACCGACTTCACCACCCTTTCTACATGTGATGCCAACCTCACAGAATTAAGGGCCTGAACCCTGAGGTCTCTCTGTTCGACAACACTAACCCCAAGGCCCTACGTTTAATTGTACAAGTCCTGATCTTGTTTGTTTTACCAAAATGAAATACCTTGCCTTTATCCAAATTAAACACAACCTCCCATTCCTCAGCCTCTTAACCCTATAAATCAAGATCTCTTTGTAAACTTGGACAGCCTACTTCGCTGTCCACTATCCTGCCTATTTTGGTGTCATCTGCAAACTTACTGACCATGTCTCCACTATTCTCATCTAAATCGCTTTTTTTTATATAAAGTCAAACAAAATTGGAGTGAACACTGACCCCTGTGGAACACTTCTGGTAACAGGCCTCCGGTCTGACAAACAACCCTCTACCACCAGTCCCTGTGCCCTGTCACTAAGCCATATTTGTATCCAGTTGACAAGCTCCCCCGAATCCCATACGATCTAACTTTACTGATTAGTCCACCTTGTTGAACCTTGTCAAAAACTTTACTCTTGTCAAAATAAACTACGTCCACCGTTCTGCCATCAATAATTTTCTTTGCTACTTCTCCAAAAAACTCAATCAACTAATCATTCCTTGACTCTCCAAATGCATAAATCCTACATTTGACAATTACCTTCAACTACATGCCCAAAACCGAAGTCAGACTCAGGTCTACAGCTCCCAGGCTTCTCCTGATATTCCTTAAACAAAGGCACAATTTTAGCCACTCTCCAGTCATCTGGCACCTCACTCGTAATTATAGATGATACAAATATTTCTGCAACGTGGCCCCATGTTTTCTCTTTAACTTCCCACAACATGGTTTGATGCACTAGAGCAGGACCTGGAGGTTTAAAGTCAGAGTGTAATACAGCATGGAAACAGGCCCTTCGGCCCAAACTGGTCTGTGCTAACTATGGTGCCCACTCAGCAATTTCTAACTGCCTGCATTTGGTCCATATCCCCCTCTAAACACTTCCATCCATGTACCTGCCAAAATGTGTTTTAAACGTTGCTATTGTACCTGTCTCAACGACTTCCTCTGGCAGCCCATTCCAAATATGCACCACTGTCTGTGTGAAGAAGTTGCCCCTCACGTCCTCCTTAAATCTGCCCCCTCTCACCTTAAATCTGTACACTCTAGTTTTCCATTCCCCATCCCTGGGAAAAAGACTACGTGCATTCATTCTATCTATGCCATTCATGATTTTATTCACCTCAATAAGTTCAGCCCTCATTCTCCTCCATTGCAAGGAATAAAGTCCAATCCTGGCCAACCTCTCCTCAGAACTCACCTACTATTCCTAGCAACATCCTTGTAACTCCTCTTTGCACATTTTCCAGTTTAACTTTGCCTTTCCTGTAACAGGGTGACCAAAACTGTACACCACACTGCAAGTGTGGCCTCACCAATGACCTGCACATCTTTAACACAACATCCAAACTCTTATATGCAATGCATCGACTGAAGAAGGCCAGCATGCTAAATGCTTTCTGAACCACCCTGTCTACCTGTGATGCTGCTTTGAACCAACTGTGCACTTGTGTTTCTCGGTCTCTCTGTTTCACAATATTCCTCAGAACTTCACCATTTACTGTATAACTCCTACCTTGGCTGAACTTTCCAAAGGCCAACACCTCACACTTAGCTGCGTTGAATTTCATTTGGCAATCCTCAGCCCACTTCCACATCTGATCACAATCCCCCTGTAATTTTTGATACCTCAGCGATACCTCTTAAATTTGCAGGTGATACAAAATTACTAATCATGGCATATACATTCATATCCAGATCATTTATGTAAGGGACAAATAGCAAAGATCCCAGCATCGACCCCCGTGGCACACCATTAGCCACAGGCCTCCAGTCCGAGAACCAACATTCAGCCATCATGCTATGCTTTCTACCATCGACCCAATTTCGAATCCCATGAGCTAGCTCTCCCTGGATCCCACACAACCGAACCTTCATGACTAGGCTGCCATAACGTACCTTGTTGAAGGCCTTACTAAAGTCCATATAGACAGCATTCGCTGCCCTAACCTCATCAGTCCTCTTGCTTAACTCCTCAAAAAACTTGAATAGATTTGTCAGACATGATTCCTGTGCATAAATCCATGCTGACTATCCCTCATCAGATCTTGAATATCCCAGCTTTGGTTGATTGACTCCCTGAATATCATCTCCAATACCTTGTCTACCACTGGTTCACTGGCCTGTAGTTCCCTGGCTGGTCTTTGCTACCTTTCTTAACCAATGGGACAACATTAGCCACCCTCCAGTCTTCTGGAATTTAAGTCGTGAGAAAAGATGAAGGGAAAAATCTCTGCAAGGGTCTCTGCAATTTCTTTCCCAGCCTCCCACAGTGTCTAAAGATGGACTTCATCAGATCCAGTGGAATAATCAACCTTAATGTGCTTTAAGGCTGCAAACGCCACCTCGATGGTCCAAAACATACCCACTTGCTTCCCTTGTTTCCTTAGCATCCATGATTCTCTGCTTAGTAAATACTGAGGAGAAATATTCATTGAAAATCTCCCCCATCTCCATGAACAGTTTTCAAACCAAAATATTTCCACCCCTGACTTGTCCCCCGTCAATTTCTTTCTCAACAGTGAAAACTGATGAAATATATTCCTTTCAAATCTCTCTCCTCTCCTGATGCTCAACACAGAGTTAATCTCTTTCATCTTTATGGAGCCCTGCTTGCTCTTTCGGTGCTCACTTGCTTTTAATGCACTTGTAGAAACTCTTTGAATTATTCTTAAGCTTATCAACCAAGGCAGTTTCATGTTTCCTTTTTGCCATCCTGATCTCCTGTTTAAGAATGCCCCTAACACTGTTTACACTTTCAAGAGATTCATTTGAGCCAAGTTTTTTTTATATATCTACTAATTCATATATTTTTTTATTCTTGACTAAAACCCGAGTATCTTTTTTCACCATTGTTCTCTAATCCAACCAACCTTACCTTTCACTCTTTCAGAGACATAATGACTCTGAATTGTCACCTTTTTGAAAGCCCTCCCCGCACTTATCAGACATCCTTATACCTGCCGTCTACTCATGTCAACTTTTGAAAGTTATAAAAACAGAAGCTGCTGGAAAAGCTTAGCAGGTCTGGCAGCATCTGTGACGGACAAATCAGAGTTAATGTTGCGGGTCTGTTAATCCTTCTTCAGAAGTGTTGAAAGTTCTTTTCTTATAGCATTAAAATTTGCCTTACTCCAATTAAAGCTTTTACTTTTTCTGGAAGGCATATCCTGTTCCAAAATTGTTTTAAAACTGATAGTAATTCTGTCACAAGACTCAAAGTTTCCCTGTACTGTCACTTCAGTCACTTGCTATGCCTTATTTTTTTTCCCATAGGAACATCGATTTATTGATAAAGAAAAATTTCTTGATCGCATTTCAGAAAATACTCCCCATCTAAACCTTTAACACAATGGCAGTCCCAGTAAATGTTTGGAAACTGAAAATCACCAACTATTATAACCTTGTTATTCTTACACATATCTGAGATCCCTCTGCATATTTGTTCCTCAGTTTCCCTCTGACTATTCGGACACCTATGGTACAATCCAATTAGATGATTGTTCCTTTCTTATTTCTTATTTCTAATTTCAACATATGTTTTCATGGGATGATTTTTCAGAAACATCTCTTCTAGTGATAGCAGCAATGTTTTCCTTATTTTTAAAAAAAATCCCTGCGATTGGCCCATATTCGCTCCAAACCATTCAAATTCATGTCCTTATCTGAATGTTTTTCAAACATCGTTACTACCCACATCCATCACTTCCTCTGGCAGTTCGTTCCACACACTGAGCACTCTATATAAAACAAAAAAATGCCCGTCATGTCTTTTTTAAAATCTTTCTCCTGTCATTTTAAAAATATGCCCCTGGTTTTGAAATCCCCAACCTGAGGGAAACGACCTTTGCTATTCTTTATCTGTGTCTCTCATTATTTTTTTTAAACCTACATAAGGTCATCCCTCAACCTCTTACCTTCCCGTGAAAGAAGTTCCCGCCAATCTAGCGTATGTTTATAACTCAACGCCTTCATTCCTGGCAATATCCTGGTAAGTGTTTTTCCAAACCCAATCCAGTTTAACAATATTCTTCCCACAACAGGATAACCAGAGCAGCACGCAGTCCTCCAGAAGAGGACTCGCCAACATCACTTCCCAACTCCTGTACTCAAAGGACTGAGCAATGAAGACAAGTGTACTAAATGCCTTCCTCACCACCCTGTCTACCTGTGATGCAAATTTCAAAGAAAGATGTACCTGAAACCCGAGGTTTTTTTTTTCTGATTTGCAACACTACCCAGAGCCCAACCGTTAATTGTGCAAGTCCTGCCCTTGTGAAGTATTGCGTTGTGGTAAAACAAACATTTATCCAAATAAAATTCAATCTGCCATTCCTCAGCCCATTGCCCCAATTGATTAAGATCTCTCTGAAATCCAGAAAACCACGAGGCCATCTCCCTTGTTATGACAACAAATAATCATCAATGAAAAGATGTTCTGCTTCATTTGTACAAGGAAGGTGTCAAACCAAATCTCGAATACTGTCTGCAGGTTTTGGTCTTCCGTTCGTTTATTCAAAGTGGCTCAGAGGAGGTTTACAAGATTGAAACCTGGAATCAGTGGGTTGTCTGAGGAAGATGGATTGGGCAGGAAAGAAGGAAAAGGATTTGTCAGGAGCTGCTGATTAAAACAGGAAACTGATGTGAGCCAGGATATAGGGTGTATTGAAGTAGAGTCTGTTTGGGTTCAGCTGAGAAACACCAATGGGCAGAAAATGACCTTAGTGCTGCATATGGACCCCAAGCTGCAGTAATATTGGGGAAGGCATTAGGGTGGAATTGAGAGATACAAGGCATAAAGTTATGGCTTTAATTACAGGTGACTGCAACCTACTTATCAATTGCCCAAATCACACTGTAGCAGTACAGTGCAGGAGGGATCCTTATTGTCTATATGGTACAATTTTATGAATCAACATGTTGAAGAATCAGATGGGTATTGTATGATGAGGATGGAATAATTGACAATTCAGTTGAGTATGGGCCCTTAAGGATGGATGAGTGACCACAATAGGATAGAATTCTTCACAAAGCTGGAGAGTGATCATGGGATGTGCGGGAGTGGAATGTCTTATCGTGGGAGCAGATGCGACGGAGGCGGAGGAATTGGGAATAGGGGTTGGAATTTTTTGCAGGAGGGTGGGTGGGGGGGTGGTGTATTCTAGGTAGCTGTGGGGGTCAGTGTGCTTGAAATGGACATCAGTTACAAGCTGGTTGCCTGAGATGGCGACTGAGAGGTCCAGGAAGGTGAGGGATGTGCTGGAGATGGCCCAGGTGAACTGAAGGTTAGGGTGGAAGGTGTTGGTGAAGTGGATGAACTGTTCGAGCCCTCTGGGGAGCAAGACGCGGCGCTGATACAGTCATCAATGTACCGGAGGAAGAGGTGGGGTTTGGGGCCTGTGTCGGTGTGGAAGAGCGACTGTTCCACGTAACCTACAAAGAGGCAGGCATAGCTGTGGACCATGCGGGTGCCCATGGCCACCCCCTTAGTCTGTAGGAAGTGGGAGGAGTCAAAAGAGAAGTTGTTGAGGGTGAGGACGAGTTCAGCTAGGCAGGTGAGAGTGTTGGTGGAGGGGGACTGGTCGGGCCTGCGGGACAGGAAGAAGCGGAGGGCCTTGAGGCCATCTGCATGCGGAATGCAGGTGTATAGGGACTGGACGTCCGTGGTGAATATGAGCTGTTGGGGGTCAGGGAATTGGAATTCCTGGAGGAGGTGGAGGGCGTTGGTGGTTTCACGGACGTAGGTGGGGAGTTCCTGGACCAAAGGGGAGAAAATGGAGTCCAGATAGGTGGAGATGAGTTCGGTGAGGCAGGAGCAGGCTGAGACGATGGGTCGACCAGGACAGGCAGGTTTGTGGATTTTGGGAAGGAGATAGAAACGGGCCGTGCTTTCCCTGAAGGATAGCCGTGAGCCAGATGATTTTTTTTTCCTGACGATTGACAACGGTTTCATGATCATCATTAAACTCTTCGTTGAAGATTGGTAGTGAAAGACTGGTCACGAAGAATATGGGCTCTCCTTACAAGCAGAAACAATGAATTTATAATGGGGTGCAAAGTGATGGCAGACCAATTAAATATAACTGAGGTTTTCAAGAAGGAGGATACAAATAATGTCCCAAAATTAAGGGGATCTCAGGGTCTAATAGGAAGGTGGAATCAGTATTAGTAGGAAAATGATATTGGAAAAACTAATGGGATAACAGGCAGATAAATCTCCAGAGACTGATAACCTTCATCTCAAAGTACCTTAGGAAGTGGCTGTAGAAATAATAGATGCACAAGTGGTTATCCTCCAAATTCTATACACCGTCAGTTTTTTATGGATTGGAGGATTGCTAATGTAACCCCAGTATGTAAGAAGGTAGTCAGAAAGAAAACAGGGAATTTGCATAAAATTGTTGGTTGGAAAAATATGTTAGGGTCAGCTATAAAAGATGGAATAACAGAGTCCTTGGAAGATAGTGTCAAGGGCAGACAGAGCCAGAAGAGCCTTTTTCCGTGCTGTAGACTGTGTTGGGCGTGAATTCCCTCCACGCCACTCACCATCCTGACTTGGAAATGTATTGCTACACCTTCAGTACTGCTGGTTCAAAATCCTGAATTCTCTGCCTAACAGCATTGTGTCCACCTACCACTCATGGGCTACTGTGGTTTATGCAGGCAGATCACTGCCACCTTCTCCATGACAACTAAACTCAGCCAGCAATGCCCACAGGGTGTTTTTTTTTAATTATTAAGGCCAAGTGGGAATGTGGAATCGAAGCGTAAATAGATCAGCTTTGACCTTCTTGAGGCTCGAGGGACAGAATGGACAACTCTGATTCCTAATTTGTGTGTTCTCTACTCCGATTTAAAATGCATCATCCCACTAGGAATGATGTTTTCCCTGTAAGTTAGAAGGATGACGGCTGATGTGATTAAATTTTTTCCAATGTTAATTGAAGCTGTTTGGGGTGTAGAGAGGAACTAATCCACTGGGTGAGTGAAGTGGGAATACAAACCCTGAACCCCCTCACCCACAGTAATCAGACAAGACTCGAGTTTCTTTGTCTTGCGGTTTATTCAAACAAAGGAATGAGGAACAAGTGTAGGCCACTCGGCCCCTCGACCCTGCTCTGCGACTCTATAAAATCACTGCTGATCTAATTTCAACCTCAGCTCTATGTGCCTGCATATCTCAGAATATCTTTCATCGTCTTGGTCAGCAAGAATCTGCATCCACTGCCTTTTGACGAAGGGAGTCACAAAGGTTCTCAGCCCTCTGAGAGAAAAGAAATGTTCCTCACTATTTCAAATGGACTCACCCTTACCTTTAAACAATGACCCTCAGTTCTAGATCCTTCCAGAAGAGGGACCACGTTTTCACCATGCATCTGGTCAGGTCCCCTCAGGAACTTTCATGTTCCAATTTAGTCTCCTCTTTCTTTTCTCACCTCCAGAGGACACAGGCGAGCCTGTCTCGATTTTCCTCTAGATTTTCTTTTAAGGCAATCCACTCATTCCAGGTATTAGTCCACTGAATTTGCCCCGAAATGTTTCATAACCTTCTTTAAGTTGGGTGACCAGAACTGAACACAAGTACTCAAAATGCAAATCTCACCAGTGCAAAAGGGGAATTAATTATCGAAAGGAGGACCATGAATTCCGACTTGCTTACAGGAATGCATTTTCAGCAAGCCTCGGTCATTTACACGTATCCAGTTACAGAGTGACACAGGTTATGGTCAGATAGGTGTACGGTTTGTATTGTTACACCGACAGCATTGTTGTGGTCTCACTCAAACCTCCCACTCTGGCTCTGCACAAATAATGATTGGCTCTGCAGCCAGTTCCCACAGCCTGATTTGTCCTGTATTTTTCATCTTCTGTCCTTTCAAAGATATCAAATGATCCAAGTGGAATAGCTCAACAAGACTGACAACATCGTGAAGGAAAAAAAAACAGAATTTCTGTTTCGTGTCTGGTGACCCTTACTCTCAACTTGAGAAAGGGTCACCAGACCTGAAACATTCACTCTGTTTTTTTTCATTCACAGATGTTGTCAGTCCTGCTGAGCTTTTCCAGCAACTTTTATTTTCATTCCTGACTTGCAACACCCCGCAGTTTCTTGTGAGCCAGGTGACAATCCGGCAGCTTTCATTCTACTTTTACTGTATTAAATTTATTTTCCAGGAAATTTGAAAGGGAACATTTACTGACAGGCAGCTCAACTCAAACACGGGATCAAAAACTGCCAGGGACACGTAATTCTCAGGAGCTTTGAACATGGAAGGAACAAGCATCGTTTACAGTGAAGAGAAACCATACATGTGGTCTGTGTGGACAAGCCTTCAGTCAGTTGTCTGGCCTGTCAGTACGTAAATGCAGTCAAAACAGGGTGACAACAATGACATCAAGCAGCACTTGCTTTGTAATATCATAGTGATGGATCTCAGTTTGAGTTAAGCAAGGGCCACTCATCTCCTCTCCTCCCTACATTCTTGGTGCAAACATGGACCAAACAGCTGAATTCCAAATGTGAGAGTGACTATCCACTATCTTAAGGCTCCATTTGACAGAGCATTGTATTAAGGAATCATGACAAAGTTAAGTTCAATAGGAACCAGAGAATATTATTCTTCCATGGATAGCTGGTTTTTAAAAAACATTGTGTCTTCAGACCTCACTGGATTGAAACAAGGTGAGTTTATTCAAACTTGTACCACATACACGCGGAAGAGGTCTATCAGCCGAGCTCGGAGACACTTCCATTTACAGCTACTCAGAAACAGCATATTAAGGCATTTTCACGTCAGAAGGGTTGCATGTAACATTGATATAAAATAAATGTATATGTAAGTTCTTACAACAAAACAGGATGCTGTTCAGTTTCTGACAAAGTTCTGAGTCCTCTAATTTCAACAGGACTGCCACTTCCATACTATCTTCAGAGCTTCTCTACCCCACTATCAGCTCACAGCTGGGCGAGTAATATTTACATGACTGTTATACAGATAGTTTCAGAGCCCTAAGTAACTGTTGATGTTTCGCTGTTATGGACCTTCAGTTAAACTGTCTGAGGCATGTGAATGTGAAAACATCCCATTCATTTATATACTTCTATAAATTAAAATCTTTTGTCTGCATTTGATTCCTGCACAGAGACTTTAATTTATAGAAGTAAACTCTTATCCACCTACACATTGATATGCAGGCACTACCCTGAAGCTTCCTGCCCAGTTAGGAATTCAGTGTAAAGCTTTTGTAACTCCTTTTCTTCTCACACATCGGTCTGCAGACACTGTCTTAAGATTCCTGACTGAATTAAAATCCGAATCAAACTGTTTCAATAGGGTTAGCTGGGGAAGTTTTGTAAAGGTGTGAAACCTCTGAAGCATGTAACTTCTATCGCTGACAAAGGGACCAGGGCACTGACTTTGTTCTAGTCAGACACACTGGCAACTTGAAATCAGAATCTGTCCCGGCCAACAATTCGAAATCGCCTCCTGCCATTAGCAGCTGCTTCACTAGCAATCGATACTATATCCTGGTCTTTTATATTGTTGATGGAATAACTGTTTGGTATCCTGTTTTTGTCTGTTGTAGTAATTGTTTTATGTATCATGTCACTGTAAGTTGTGAAATCGTTTTATGTATCATGTCTTTTGTAAACTATAAAAAGCGGGGACTGTCCGCTGCTCGGGGAGAATTACTTGAGACTGTGCACTCTGTGCTGGGTTGAGTACAGTAATTCTCCACAGCTTGCACTTAGCTGGTTATAAAAGGATTTGTGTTTTTCTAAACAGGCCAGTGTCTTGTTATTGCAGTAAGTCCATGAGGGTCTCCGAAAACGAACTTGACAACATCACAGCTCCGGAACTCAATCCCTCTACCAATAAAACCTAACACACCGTAAGCCGCCTTGACAGCACTATCAACCTGGGTGGCAACTTTCAGGGGTCTATGTAGATGGACACCAAGATCCCTCTGCACATCCACACTACCAATATTTGTTTTCCAATGACCCAGTCTTCTGCCTTCCTATTATTCCTCCCAAAGTGAATCACCTCAAG